>NC_056727.1:1090494394-1090516520 GCF_019279795.1 Protopterus annectens | reverse complement strand
CATCTTATTGTACCAGACACTGCTGAATGATTAATTGGTTGATTGATTTATTGATTGATTTTGGTTGATTGATTGATTGGTTAATTTGTTGGCATTTGTTTACCAGGATAGTCCACTAGGCCAAACAGAGCTCATTTTCAGTGGAGGCCTGGGGAGAAAAGCTCTACAAGAAACACAACTAGAATATAAAACACTACAAAGGATATGCTAATTTCAAATTAGAACATTTTGATATAAAGAGTGAACAGGATAAACTTCATACAAAGAAAGTCAAGTACAGTTTACAAAGTAAGATAGGTACATTATATCAAATGCTTGGCAAACATATTACAGATGACATAGTAGATTAGGTAGACACAATATCAAATGCTTAGCAATCATGTTATAGTGGAAGTTGTAAAGTTAAAATATGTTAAGTGACTATTAACACACAAGTTATAGGGGTGATAAGCTATAAAAGGATATATTGATGGCATAAGAAAAGATGTATAATGATAAGAGAGAAAGTACTAGAAATATAGCACTGGTGAAAATGTTGCTGATAGAAAATGATAAAGAAAGAGAGAGTGCAGAGTGAGGAAATATAATTGAAGTGAACATAGGGTGAATGTTAGGAAAGAAGTGAGTAAATTAGGTTATAGGAGGAGAAGGCTGAGTACAATTACAGATCCAGGTAGAGTGGAAGTTATTGCAAAGAGCTGTTTGGAAGGAAGCAAATCAGCTATAAAGTGTTCTCAAACTCTATAAAAGCCAGACATGTGCTGTGGTGCTTGCCTTAAGCACTGTGCTCTGAAAGCAAATAGGTAGGGATTCTATTCTCACTCTAGTCCACTGTGTGTTCATTTAACAATCACTATGGTAACAATTCTAGAGTGATATGCGAGTCCACAGCTATTTTAAACCATTCTCTGAACATCTTGTTGCACCATACAATGATTATTTCATCCTGTATAGCATGCACTCTGACAGTATTCAAGACAAACCTGTCATGTGGCAGTAACATTAGTTATTCTGTTTGCAAGCTACTTTACCTAAACATATAGGTGTGCTAATTTGACAGCAGGCAACTTGTGTGTCTATACATACAACTATCACTTTTGAGACAATTTTACACAAGGATGTGACTCCACATCCAAGCCCTACACTACTACCAACATGTTCTCCTCAGTTTACAATGATGCTATTATAGTCCATAAGGTGCAATATGACAATGTTGCAGTCAGACCTATTTGGTTGCAACTGTGACATTGCATGGCATTCATATTCTGTACCTACATGTGTAATGTTCATATCAGGCCCAGTCTACTGCTATTTGTGTGTGTGTGTGTGTGTGTGTGTGTGTGTGTGTGTGTGTGTGTGTGTGTGTGTGTGTGTGTAGTTGTTGGTAAATTATGGTCATAATATGATTTTTGAAATTGCTTTTCATTTCACTACTACTTAGGAGAACCTTTCACATAGCCCCATGCATCCACCATCATCCTTTTTCCTCTGGCCACATGACATCCTTCCTGCAGAGGACTGGATGATGTCCTCATTTCAAATATGCATAGACACATCATGAAGCAAAGTCCTTCCCTCAGACTATTCAAGCCATTTCCAGACCAATGCATATGTGATTGCTAATTCTGTCATAGTGTGGTGCGTATGTCCCATATAGACAGTGACAGGATATAATGCAATCCCAGAAATATACACATAATGCAATCGCAGAAATATACACATATGCACAATATTTACTATTTCCCATAATATAGCTATAAACATTTTGTTTACATGGTATAATAATTGCTAGGATTTCATGCGATGTTGGCCATTAGCCTAATAATGCCCTATGACCCTATGAACAGTTGACATGTCAATGTTGCTGTCATTGACATGCTATATTGAGGTGGGGATGTACAGTATAGCTACAAGAGGATATCACAATCTGTGATGTGAGCTAATGTATTGAAGGCCATTGCTGCCATTGCATTACATGTTCCTTCTATAACGGCTATAGTATTATGCCTCCTGAGAACTGTTGACATAGTATGATACACTTTTATGCATATTGGTGGCATATTAGGACATGTGCTGTTGTAGCGGAGCAGATCAGCCTTCTATACAGTTCATATTCCACCATCACAGTGACACTTACAGTATGACACAAGTGTGCATGTGTCTGCATACCATCATTAAATGTTCTGAGTCAGACATCAATATAAATTCATGTTGATTACATGGTCACATAAGTCATGTCTCCTACACATGTTGTTATGCTGTGAATTACACAACTAATGTATCACATGTTTTGATTTAATTGCAACCTTGTGGAATTCATTGTATATGCAGATGTGTTGCTATACCCAAGGATTATTGAGGTGGTTTGCAGCACCATTGTGTGATGATTAGCATTTCTGCCAGGAAATGTTCTGCATGAGCCATAAACAACTGATCTCTAATGTGTCCTGATATGGCATCAGGCCACATAAACACAGCTTGCCCATTAAACACAAATAGGCATATGTTGTGCAATCGATGTAAGTATGTGACATTGGTACAGCTGTATGACACAGTACCTGTATGTGGAATGTGATGAAAGACCAAGTTTATTTTGGAGATCTTTTCACAAATCATTTATTCCAGTACATATGATATGTTAAGTGGAATACACTACTAAGCACAGATCTGAACATGGATACCACCAGACATACCCAACCAGAGGAAATAAACAATCTGTTAGCTGACAGTTTGTCTCACACATCACCCCCCCACTAGCCATCAACCAAGGTATAGATGCAGATATTACTCCGTTTTTATTCTAAGGAGTCAGCTCATCTTTGCACTTTCAATGGCTAAAAACACAGGATCAATGGGCCCTGACAACATTACACATTGCCTATAGCATGACTGACACAGTTGGATCCAAACATCAACACAGCCTACAGACAACCTATATTCCCATAGAAGGGTCTACATCAACATGCATCCTTCTGACTGGGGAGCAACATCACCTGATGCATGCATATATAGACCCATCCTGACTTTTCTCATCTGTGAGGTAAAACATCAAGTCATCATGGACATTCTCTAAAAGGAAATAGGTAATATCCTGCCTATGTACCAAACACATGGGTGATTTGTTCAGGCTACATCATATCTGTTATATTTGTTCATTGTCCTCAACAAGGTCAACAAGGGCATATATGATGACAGCACTATCATCCTGCATAACTTGACCTGGCTAAGGCATTTCACACAAATCCACACTGAGGTATCACTAAGAAACTGGCACAAGTTGCCATAAAAACCTATGTCACCAAGTGGGTAGACCACTGGCTCACATATATGATAGATAATTATGATGAAGTGTGTGAAGTGACCTACATCTAGAGTCTAATGATCAGGTCCATACCTCAGGGCTCTGCTCTAGGCCCATTTCTGTTCATTATTTATGTCTCAGATGTCAAGAATGACTTACACACCCTTTGTCCAACCAGCTTTGTGGAGGACTGCAGATTGTGGGCAATCATTGAATCCAAGTGTGGTATTTGTATAATACAGACAATATCAGCATGCACAAAGGATTGCTGCCAGACCCATGGAGACACAAGACATGAACAAAAATCATGGGGGTATTTTTTATGTTATAAAAGCAAATACACAACCTAATTATAATATAGACAACACACCCCTATGAGTAGACCAAGTGGTGTGTGACCTGTGTACTCAGTAAGATGATATGCGAGACGTTCACCAGCATGTGACACAGTGGTGACTACTTCCTTGTATGTAACAAAACTTCTGAGTATGTGTTGGACATCCATATCAAAGAGATTTATAGTTCCATAGTTCTCAGTCCTCATCACACCAATAACTAAGTACAATGCACCCTTCTCATGTACCTCACAACATATCTTCCAGGGTTGATTTACTTCACGTGCTCTACATTTGCCTCAGTGAGCTGTCAGACATCTTATCAGCCATACCTAAGTATTCCTTTTGCTGCATAAATACTAGTGGTTGATGGTGCAGAACCCCCATCAAGGTATTATATAAGATGCATGTATGATACGTGTTCCTATGATGCACACAGTAAATACATAGCTGATTGACAATATTGATGGCATGAGTTACATTTTTGACTGTGTGGATTGTGCCATGTATATGCCATGCAAATCTGTCAGCTATCCAGGATTGGTCCTAATTTCAAACACAGGCATAACAGTGTCCCTCCTAACACCTCAGGCAGATGTTAAATTTTGAGGAAGGTGTGCTTGATTCCCCTCAGATTGCTGACAAATCATGTTAGCTGTACAACTGGGCTCTTGCAGAACCCTTTATAATCACTCACAATCCCATATGTTATGTCAAAGACATGGACATGGGATTAATCGTGGTATTATTCTGATATTGGTCTTGATTGTGCCTGCTTCTCTCTACTGTTGTCCATAAACGCGCTGCTATGTGTCTCGCTTGGTTGAGACCTATGCTGACATTACATTCATATTCAGGCAACTAATTTTGCACAGCTTCACAATATGCTCCTAACCCCTATTTTATATAATGTCCCTGCTATATGTCACCTCCATTGTTCATGTCAGAATAGTTATATCACAAAAAATCTTCTCCATTGATATGCCACCTTGTGTGACAGTCACATAATATACAGTAACTGTGCAGTACATACTGTATCATGCCGATATGTGATTAGTGTTCATGCTACAATTGTCTTCATTGACATGCCCTCAACTGCTATACATTGCCATGTTTCACCTTTCCTCTTCCCGTGTTCATTCTTACAATTCATCTGTGTGATCCTTTTCAATACACACACTTCTCCTGCCTATTTATTTGTAATGCAGTCTATGTACCCTTGCTGAGTCATTTACATAACATTCATTATGTCTGAAACAGGTTTCCACAGTACCCTGCACTGTATACACTTTCATGTAATTTGTTAGAACTGTATACATTGTTTTATTAAAAACCCTGGTAGTCTTTGTGGCTTTCCATGAAATCCTGCAGACCTAGTTTGCCTGTAGGTGTATAAGTCTTCAAGTGTTCATGTACTTTACAAGGTTTCCTGGCCAGCAGCACTGTTGCTGTCCATGAAACTGCACTTGTTTACATTTAAACACAGTGTGCACCTTTCCTCTGTAATTAGAGCAGCTGTTCACTGTGCAATCATGCAAACTCCATGTAGGCTATGTGCTAAGCCTAAACAAAGTTTATTGAATCTCTTCAGTATGTCTTATGTTACTTACAATAATGACATAAACCAGAAGGTGTTTATATGGTACTCCATGGTATAAAATGAAAACATACACAATGGTGAAAAAACATCACCTTGATAATTGGTGTCCATATTACATTTTTATGACAATTAAATATGAAAGTAAACATACCATTCATAATTATGCAAATTTCTGAACAATGGAGGGACATCTACAAAACTACTTTACAGGAAATGAACGCATCTGTACAAACAAAATGCACACTGATAGCTGTGGTCTATTTACTATGGTTACAGAGATATTAATATTTGTTTGCATAATTACAATAATGACAATAATTTGCTTTAAATATTATCAAATTACTTGTTCTAAATAAAATTATCATTATGTTTGGCGGACAAATTAATATCACCATCATGAAGAGGAGCTAGTCCTGAGTAAGTTTCATTTTTTTACTTTTTTATAACTCTTATAGTTTTGGTTTTTGATGTGTACACACACACACACACACACACACACACACATATATATATATATATATATATATATATATATATATATATATATATATATATATATATATATATATATATATATATATATATATATATATATATATATATATATATATATATATATATATATATAAATATACACATGTGTTTACGGATTAGAAAACTGCATCCTCCGAATTTTGTCTCAGGAGAAAGGCAGGAACTCTGCAGGTGTTAGGAGGTTTGAAATTCTACACAGGCCAGGTGTGAAAATGTTAATAAAAGTACAGCATATTGAAGTGAAGTTTATAATTATTTTGGAACTTATGTTCATTTGTATTCTAAAAGCACCTTAATGTAGGCATTATTCCTGTTGTCTGCTAGCTTTGATCATCTTATATGCACTACCTAGTGTCATTCGTTGAATCAATGTTACTTTAACATGGTTAATGTTGACCCACTAACTTCAAAATGCAAAGATCAAAATGCCGGTAGGTACAACGAGGTTACTCCACAAAATATACAGAGTTAAAAACAGTTTTTGCAGGGGTTCAAGTCCTGCTTCTCTACCATACCCTTGGTAATTATAAATATTAACTCCACCATCACCCAATCTCTTGGAAAAGGCCATATTTGCCAACCATGGGGACTGTCTGTTATCAGGCAACCATTAACCATTTGCATTGTCAAAGAAAGTGAGGCAGCAATGCCTAGGTTGATTTTACCTAGGTAAGACACACACACACACACACACACACACACACACACACACACACACACACACACACACACACACACACACACACACACACACACACACACACACACACACACACACACACACACACACACACACACACACACACATACAGACACACACCCACGCACTCAGACACACACATATGAAACCAAACCCAAAGAAAATGAACACAATAGTTAGAAAAATAAATTAAACATTTAACATGTTCATTTACAGTAAGTAAAAACAGAACTTTCTCAGAATGTAATATACCAAGAAATAAATAAATAAAACTCCTTGTTTATCTAATCAAGTGAAGTGACAAAAATCATGTGTCCCAACAAGTAAACTGTATGGGCTAGGTTCAGAAAACTTTGTCACATCTTGGTAAACAAATCTTCATAACTAGTCACCAAAGGCTCCTGTAGGAGAGCTTTAAAAGGCTTCAGAATAAGAATGGAGACTGGAATAGTTTTGCCCAGGCTGTCACCCAAAGGATGCACTGGCATCCAAAGGTGGGGAGCACAGAGATAGTCTGAGAAGGATTTGAAAATATTTTGAAAATATTTCTGGACTTTCTCCCTAAAGATTACAGCCATTGCCACCTCACTCCTGACCTTCTACACTGATGGAAGGATGAAATTAAACAGGGATCACCACCTTTGGAATACAAATATAACTTAACTTAGATACACATAAAACCTGCCACTGTGTGGAATATACAAATATTACAGTGTTCTTTTTATCTCTATGGTCCCTGAATAAGTTGAAGTGAATAGGCAACTCTGTAGGAAGAGACTGAAGTGCCTAAGAAGTTGCCAGGGTGAGTAGACCTGCTACAGACTTTACAGTTTTTAGTTCTAACAGTTGTAGAGATTAATTCCTAGACAGCATACCTTTCAGATGTCGCTGCCATTTCTGTGATAACAGATATAGGTCAAATGCAGCAGTATGACTGTTGTTTGCTATTATTCTGTGAAAACAATATGTCATATACTTGGAAAAGTGGGTCAGGATGTCATGGCTGTGTTCTCTCATTGGGAGGATGCATGTGTAGGTTCAGTCTCTCTCCATTTGGGCTCACTACTGAAATGTTGGCACTCAAAATGCTGAATGCATACAAGCCAAAAAAAAAAAAAAGACTGTAAACCCAGAGAAGAGCGAATCTTGAAAATCGCTCTCTCCTTAAAACTTCTTTTTGCAGGGGGCAAGCCATAGCACACCCTCCATGAAAGTCCCCTGCACCCACTGAACTTATGTATACCAACAACAAGATCACCATATCATGGAGAAAAATGAATAATCTGAGAAATTTCATCTCAAGCTTAACATATGTAAGCCCAATCTATCAGCTATTCAGTCTTTATATTTCGGGACTCACTCTAGTGGGTCCCAACATTTCAAATGGTTAATCCCCACTTTGCCTGTAAGTGAAATGTATGTCTGTAGTGGTGGATAATAATAGATGTTAAATTATGTGGCCTTCTAGGGCCTACAGCTTTGATTAGGTACATAGCTAGTCAACAAAGCAATAGTTTGTAATGTATTCCATTCCTGTCTAGAGAAACTGCAGAGATACGTCTCTGTCTTTTTGAAAGTGCAGTACAGGAAAAAGACTTTAGGAATAATACAAGTCAAAAATGCAGACAGGGTGGGTTGCTGCAAATGATGGTCATATGCATTCCTACTTTGAACTGCAGTAGATCTCCTTTTAAATTCTTGCTATGTACCTCACAGCAAAGAGTGTGTGTGTGTGTGTGTGTGTGTGTGTGTGTGTGTGTGTGTGTGTGTGTGTGTGTGTGTGTGTGTATCTTCAGTCAATAACACCAGCCCAGTCATATTAAACAGACTTACTTTCATCAACAGCACTGCATGGTTAAGTGCTTTGCTCATTGTCACATATATGGCAGAGTTAAATGGAGGTATGCTTTAAAGGTATGGCATTATTAGATGGGTAGGTCAGACCTGTACTAACTGATGATATAGTGGAGGGGTATTTTTTACAATAGGGGAAACATATGGGGGTCAAAACTAAGATGTGACTGCCCTCCAAGCATGTAAGCACCCCCACCCCCATAAAAAAATGGTATGTTGTATTCAGTGATATTTCTAATTTTTTATGATTTGTGACTTGTAGGTTGTTAAACTAAAACTGCTGCAGCATCTAAACTGTCTTTAATTGTTTTGCTTTGTTTGATGCAATAAAGAGTCAACTAATTCATTAAAAGGTCTGGATTGTATAATATTGTCTAAGCACATCACATTTTATAGGTTCATTGGTTCTTAGGCAAATACATGTAAATTAGTCTATTGACCACTATGGCCTATATAAGCTTAGCCATGCAACCCAAATGTGACCTACAAATCTGATTTATATAGGGGATGATTTACTGATTGCCTCTGTCCAGCAGAGATATTGGCGCCAGACCAGGGGTGAATTCATGATTACTCACTTTGCTTCAAATGGATAGGGTGTCTATTACAGAGCACGGAAATTCTTTGAGAAATGTATTTGCCCCTCCAACATGTCCTATTTATATTGAAAGCAGAATTTAAGTATTTTAATCTAGTAGTTCTGATGCTGTTTGTTTTGCAGATATGCAAAATGTTAATCAAAACAGGAACCAGAGATGCTTTGTATGCCAGGCAAAGATCATCTCTCAGAAGTCTGTGTGATATTCAATAAAGAGACAGGCTTTGAGGTGATCAGAGTAGAATAGTGTATTTACTCCCTGTATTCTTTGTGTAAGGAACTTTTGTGGACATTCCAGTTGCTGCACATATCTGGTTAGGTAGATAACAAAAGGGGCATTGTACTCCATAATGTGTAAGATGAGGGTTGAATACAGTAGTAAAATGACTTCTCTGGACCTGCATGCCATACCCTTGCTTATAAGTTGAGCGACTTAGAAGGATGTTCTTACTACCTTTGACACATGTTGGCCAAAGTCGAAGTTACAATCTACATGACTTCCTAGATCTCTGACAAATGAATCAATTTTTAGGGGTGTTTTATTGATGATGTAGTTACCTGTGTTGGCTGACTTTCCAAAAGGTACTTTAATGCATATCTTAGCATTGAGTTTTAAGCCATGACTTTGGTACCAAGTGTTTATCTGTGTTAGACCTTTCCAAAGGGTATTGGATTCAATCACTGCTCCCAATTTGTAATCATCTGCAAACTTGGTTAGCTAGAGGCCTTTAGCATTGGATTTGACATCGGAGAGGTAGATGACAAAGAGTAGTGGGCTGAGCCCTGTGGTACTCCCCTGATGAACAGCCTGTTTGGGGGGGGGGTAGCCTCACTGATTCTAACTTCCTTAGTCCTATACACGAGCCAGCTAGCTATCCAGCATATTATAATGAGATTTATACCTTGTTCAATAAGTTTGTTTAACAATGCCCGTGTGGAGCATTTTATCATATGCTTTAACCAGATCTAGATAGGCAGTATGGACAATTTTCCTTTCAACCATTGCCTTAGTTACCTTTTCAAAGAAGTCCACCAGATTCAGTAAACATGACCTTCCTTTGACAAACTGGGATGGATCCACTGCCTGGAGGTCTCCTATGTCATTGCTGATAATTTCCATGGTAATTCTTTCCATGACTTTGCAAATAAGTCGAGCAAGAATAACAGGTCTGTAGTTTCCAAGATCTGTTGAAAGTCCTCCCTTATGAAAGGGAATGACCATTGCAGTTCTCCATTCACGTGGCACAAAGCCTATTTTAAACTGTAATTAAATATTGACTCTAGAGAGCCTGATAAGTCATAATTTAGACTGTTCAGGAGGTATCCTGGGATGTTATTAGGCCCATTGAGGCTATGATCTTGGCTTTAGCAAACATAGGCAGCACATCTCCCTACTTATAGTTGAAGGGGTTATGTTTGAAGATAATTTGGGGGTGTTGGTTGTGGGTGAAAGGTTGTGATAAAGTTAGAAATGAGTTTGTCTGCTATCAGGTTCACTATATTGCCTAGCTCGGTGAACATGGCACCATTAACCACCAGTTCATCAGATTGCTGTGTACTACCCTTGAGGTTTCTGACATAGCTGAAAATAACCTAATGGTTATCTTTCATCTGGGAGGCTATCTTAGCCACAGAATTGGCTTTGATTGATGTAATTAGCCCTCCTTGTGGCCTATTTAGTTTGATGAGAGAGTTTTTTTATCTTTATGGGAACTAACTTTCCTGATTTTTGCCAAGATTTGTTTGCTTTTGTTGTATATCCTATTTAACTTGGGATACCACCCAGATGGATTGTTTCTGTGGTTAGTCCTCGACTTACTTCTACTAGGTACAGCAGCCCCTATGCAACCATTGACATGGCTGTACAGAGTTTCTGACAGCAATTCAGCATAGGCTGCTTTGTTCTTGGGATTTGGAGGGGCATTACATTTTGACAGACCATCTACTTCCTCTTTTTGCTTTTCCCAGTTAGGGGTCACCACAGTGGATCACCTGTCTGCTCATGATTGTCAGTGGAGTTTTATGGTGTTGAGTTGCCAGCCTGGCACCCAACCTTCCACAGAAGGCACACACACACATACACTCACACCTAGGGCCAATTTAGAGTATCCAATCCACCTACAGCATGTCTTTGGGATGTGGGAGGAAACCGGAGCACCTGGAGGAAACCCACACAACCACAGGGAGGACATGCAGACTCCACACAGAAGGCACCCCAGCCGAGGATCGAACCAGAGAACCTCTTGCTGTGAGGTGGCAACGCTAACTGCTGGACCACTGTGGCTGCCCATGAATTTTGATAGACCATAACTTAATAAAAAGTAATTTGCCTTGAAATATTTCCTAACTGTTACTGGTTTTAATGGAATTATGGAGTTGTTTTTGATTTCAAAGGAGACAGCTTTATAACTGGACTTTACCAAGGAGGTTGAGACAATGGGGGGGGGGGGGCTTGCAGCACTCTCTTATATTTGTGAGTTCAAGGTCCAGTATGTTAGAGCCTCTAGTGGGCGTACTCACTATTTGGTCAAGATTGCTTGCATTTATGAAGTCCAGGAATCTCTGTGCCTGTAGATTTGAGGTTGTGCAGGATTTCCAGTTTATAGAGGGATCATTAAAGTCTCCCATGAATGGGGTGTCAGTTTGGATGGTAAGTGTCTCCAGTAGGTCCAAGTATGCATTCTGAGCTTCTTGGGACATGGAGGGTGACCTGTCTCTGGCTTTCTTACTGGATTTTGTCTATGGTGATATGCATGTGGAAGAATTCCAGCACATCATCCTGCTTGACCACCCTGGAGGTATGCTTGTTACTGTTGGATATTGAGACACTTCTGCCTTTAGCCCTTGTCTGTGCAGCTACTGATTTAAAAGTGTGAAAGATACTGAAACTTTGCACTACTGGGATATTATCTGCCACTTTAAACCATGTCTCAGTAACTGCACAGCTGTGTATATTCTTGAGTCTGAGGATGGCTTGCAGGGAGTAAAGGTTTTCATTTAGGCTCATGGTATTGAGCAGCAACACCTTGAGGTTCATTTTGAGTTGATTTTGCTATGTGGGTAGGTGTGTCAATTTGGCATTGTCTAAAAAAGGCACTATGGGGTGAATAATGTTTTAGCCAGTATTTGAAAGCCTAAAAGGGAAAGATGTAGACCATCCATGGAAAATCAATGTGGTCTGTTAACCATATCCATCCCAAGATTACAAATATTAGATTACCTTAGAATGACATCAGAAAGGCAGCCAGTTGTTGAAATCAATTATTTTTCCTCATATTGTGGCATCATCCTTGGTGATAGTAACATGCTGCTCAGTGCTAGACTCATACCAGCCTGAGACACAGTCTGAAAGCTCCATAATGTCTCACTTCATATCATCCTGGGGGGTACATCTCAGGTCATTTACACCTACATTGACTATGATGGAATAGTACTGGTACCTGTGGCATAATGACCACAGTGTGTGCGCGATTTGACAGATCCTGGCTACAGATAAACAATTAACAGTTATTTTTTCCTTCTTCATCTAGTTAGATGGGCATCAATATATCTTACAATGGGGTACCCTATGATGAGAGTCTTTGGAAATGTGATAGCTTGCCTTAGGGGCTTATTGTTTGGTGCTCCAGTAAGAGTGACCGTATGTGTGAGGTTAGGTGTTGTTTTTCCTGAGTGCCTTTGGCTTGTTATGCATTGCTTTCACAACTGAAGGTCTTGGTGATCTTTTTTGTTTAGCAAGATTGCTTTTCATTGTCTCAGCATACTTTAGTCTGTGTGTGTTGTGTGCTATGTGAGATGGGTGTTGCGTATGTGGATTCGATGAACTAATGTGCACTTCCATGTGACAGTTTAGCCTCCAGTATCATTGTGTAAGTACACCTCTTGCATGCTGTGTCTGCCTCCTTAAGGATTAAGAGGTTGTCAGTTAAAATGAAACAATTACTACATTGTCTCAAGATGCCCATATCCACCACAAAGGCTACAGAGAAGTTAGAAAATTGCATACTCCTACTGTCCAGTCCTTTGATTGGTGAGCTACAAAAGGATGGTGTATTGAGGTCTGAAGAGTATAAAGGGTACTTTGTTGGTGCAGGCTAATAAGGGTGCTTTATTGGTGAAGATTATGCTTTATAGTAGTAAACTCTACTAATTTTAATGATTCCACTACTGAATTCTACTACATATGTAGGTATTGCCACTCTATGTCCAACTAGCTGCTCTAAGCTTGTTGGTGTACAGGGTGTTTTCTCTGTTCTGCTGCTTTACAAGGTACAGTTTTATGGAGTATTCAACAAGAAAAATTTGGTTTATATGTCTTTGCTCCTGTACAAGGCACCACTAACCCAAGCAAATGAGCAAAATATATAGCAGCACAGAAAAAAACAATAAAGTAAGTAACGAGTCCTCCAGCCAATAAAATAACTACACTATGAGACTTTCTTTGTATTTCCCAATTCAAATAGAGAAGGCAAGCACCTCCTGCCACAAGATGAATAAACTCATTCCTCCTAATGTAAAAACATAGTAGAAGAGACCCACAAGTGCAATGTTGTCACATCCGATTAAACAGCTAGCTGGAAAACCCTTGCTGAAGGCTATTTCAGACTAGTCTTACAGCAATAACAGTGAGATTTTAAATAAAAGATATGGTGAAATGCACACATAAAAGCAGGAAAAAGTAACAGCCACTCAAAATAACTTAAGCAAGTGAAATTTAGCGATCAAAGGTACTTAACTTTGGATTGCACTGGAAAATAGTAAAACACATATGGAATGCAGGCTAGGGCTTCAAGCTTTGCTGAGCTCTAGGAAAATGAGCAGAAGACAATATGTAGTAAAGGAGGTTTACTCAAGAGCAATACTGGTTTGCTGGATGGGCACTCAGTGTCATGGATCTATACCAATGAAAGAGGGGAGGGAGAGACTTTGCAAATCAGATTATCATAATGGGTGGAGGCCAGAGACATAGCCATATAAAACCACCAAAGCAAAAAGAGGGATGGGTTGTGAATTTTTTTTAAATAGGCTAGTTAGAGAGGTACATGCAGGCTCACTGGAGAGGCATTATATCAAATAAAGCCAATATTTGAGCTCTTACAGAAACTTTGGCTTAATATGCTAGTGGGGGATGGGGCAGATAGAAAATGCAACTTTAAGCAGGTACATGTTGAACAGGATATAAAAGCGCTAAAGCACAAACTGGAGCTGAGACAATCTTCTTACTACTGAAATTCTACTACAGTTTAAGGCACCAGACTCTACAGAATTTACCAGTAACACTCCTTACGGAAATAAATGCAGTAACAAATTACTAAGTCTGAAATCTGGTATTAGTATGCAGTCCTACCACAAATGAGGAATAAACTATAAGACTATGGCTTAGCAAAGTTAAAAATACAAATGGTTTGCTTTTACAAATAATTCTACTTGTGGAAATAGAAGTGCAGAATACTGTAGAAGCACAATCTTCCCACATCTACAAATGTACAAATCTGCAAATTAAAATACAAAAGTAAAGTTCCAGAGCAAATTAAACAATACAAACAGATAATTTTTTTTGGCTAAAACATGGGGGAAAAGCAGAAAGGTACAAACAAGTATCACCACAAAGGACACAATGCAAATTAAATATTTAAGCATAATTGAAATAATTATCTTTCTTTTTGACTAATATTTTTTGCAGTATCTTCTTTACAGCCTCAAGAAAATGTGAAGGGAATGACATTTGTTTGGTCATACAGTCTGCATTATTTGGAGTGATGATCAGAACTGCCTGATCTTCAGTATCCATTATGCAGTCAGTTTTGTATATTAACATTGTACAGTCTTCTCCACAAGATGGGATTGTAAAGGATTTCTGTATTTCACAGGATCATAGGAAGTTACTAAGCTATTGGCCCTGAGGCCCTTATAAGCCTAGCCAAGAGTTTAGCCCATGCATAGACAAATCAGTACCCGATGCCCTTGTCCAGCAGGGACACAGGTGGAATCCCAGGGATGTATTTTCTATTTCCCATCCAGTTATCCAGATTGAGCTTATAGGATTTAGATATAGATTGTGTGTTTCTGTATTTAGATGTAGGTTACTGCATCCAGTAGTATAGAGGATTAAAGCTTTAACATATTAATGTTCTTCTTCCTGCTTCCTGTGCCACGAATGCAGGGTTTGAAGCTTTCTACCTTCATTTACCTACTGTGTGACCTTTTAACCAGACAGGTTTGGGGCAATTAAGAATTTAGACTATGCTCCTTAATGGTCTCCTAGACTTCGTGCCTAGTAAATAAATTTGAACCAGTAGTGTTTTTTTTTTACTAGCCGTTCCCTATTGCATAGCTGATCTAGTTCAGGAAATGTTATGGTAATACCATCAACACACTATCTAATGCAACATAGGCAATTTCTTTTTAAGAGCAGCAGGCACTGCATTTATGAATAAAGCAATGGAATGCAAATATGTTTGTCAACAGCAACATCATTAGTAACAGTTCTGTTTAATGTGGAATTATTCAGATGAGTGTTGCTTCTGCAGAGATTGTGCATACTGGTGTTGCATATATTTTCAGGTGGTTAATATTTCTTATGCCCTTATCATAGATACTCATATTTAAACTGTGCTTTACATGGCTGAGTCTTATGGTACGATGCTTATGATCTTTATACAACTTCAAGTAGTTCATCCAAAGCTACCAGTACAGCACATGTGATTTATTTTTTCATAGCGGTAAGGGGTGAATACAATCATCAAAATGACTATAACTGCTAGTGGGGATGAGGAAGTATCTGTGGATGAAAGTGCCTTATTTCTTATCATCTTTTTAAACAGTCAACAATCTTGCTTTGCAGGACTAGTATATATGTGTGTGTGAACTGAGTTGAAATACTTTACTATGGATAAAGTGTGTTTGTGTGAAACAAATTTGAAATATGTTACTTTTGTCAATATTGTTATTATTATTATTATTATTATTATTATTTTAACAGACATTTGAGAATGATGCAGTCAACAATGTAGCTACGATTGTTTGGTTTGATGGATGTCTGTATATAAAAATGACTGACTCTGCTGAGTTGATAAAGTTAAAAAGTCACTAGTCTGTCTTTGCAGGGCTGGTGTGTGTTTGTGTAAAGCAAATATGAATACTTTACTTTGGACATTTTATCATAAACAGACATGTAATGTGTGCACAATCAATAAAGTGGGCATAATTGATGAGTATGGATATTGCTGGATTATAATGACAGCAGTTCAATGGGCTTTTATGGTTAAAATGTTCTGAAATTGCTACTTTTGTCATTACTGGTTAATACATTTTGTTTAAATGTTTACTGGAAAAATGTTCAAAATTACAATCTAAAACACATTCTAACACATGATATGGCATTAAACATCAAATACAATTTAAAACAATCTGGAAGGTGAATCAAAATGAACATATGCATTTATGCATGGTCCTAAAAATGTGTTGTGTGGGAGTCCCATGGTTTGAAAAAAACCTATGGCCCAAGGCACACTTAATCTCCCACAGTATATATGACCAATTTGGTTTCTTTGCATATGCATATTTGTCAAAGACATCATTACTGCATCTTGGACAAGTGACACCTTGCTGGCTTGTCTAAGTAGTTTATCACATTAATCTTCTATCAGTCAGACTGTAGGTAATAGCTGATGGTACCTATCCTCCAGTTAGATGTGTATGTTAATAGTCTTGTTAAATTGAGAACTTATTTTGGTCCTTCAAGTATATGAGGTTTAATTGTATTACAGTCAAAGCATATATGAGCTTCAGTTTTTCATTGCTATCTTTTATCTACATTTATTTTGTTTATTATTTTGTTTATCTCCAGTTATTTTTCTGGTCATTGCAGCAGCATTATGATCAGCACCTATCCCTGTAGCAAGTCCTGTCAGCCCCCCACAGGTGGCAGCTACAGCGCAACTAAGACTACCATCACTACCCTCACCAAAAGCACCCCAGACTGCCACAGTCACCTCCACATCTCCTGCCCTATGCACACTACATGCTTTGAGTAGCCCTACACCAGCTGCTGGGACAGTTGTATCAAATGTTGCACTGCAAGTGGAAGTGACACCTCTGTCTCCTACTGGCATCTGACAGACATTATGGGGGAGATTTTCAACAGGTTGGGTGCTCAAATCAGCCAGAAGAAGAATCTCCTTTGATGACTTATTGAGCTGCATTCCTGTTCAGAACTATCTCCACCATCTAAGACTTGGCCAGTGGTTACTGTACCCGTGGTAGTAAGTAATTTCCATGATGTCACAGCTGGCAGAGACTACACCTGAGGACATCCCTTCCTATCCTCCATCTTGGTGTTCCTCTCCCTTTTTTGTCCATAATAGTTGCCCAGTCCTCCTCTCAGTATTGTCTTCCCTCTGTTTGCCTGATATCTCCTTCACTGTCATGACACTGCCCCCACTGTTTTACCAAACACTCTATCAGTAATGCCTATCCTCCCCTGTAGCCTAACTTCACACTCTTGCATTTGTCTTATGTCACTCAATTCCTTCCTCAGCTTACCATCTCTTTATGTATAAAAAATGGGCGCCTGTCACAAAAAAAGAAACAAAAATACCTCACCTTCCCCACCTCCACACTGCTCATTCCTTAGTTGCTCACCTTCTGTTCTACCCTCTTCTTGTTTCCATTTTCTTCTCTTTCCTAAATTATTATATCCAACATTTAATCTGGTCAGAAAATGAAAACTCCTAATCCATGCCCATCTAGAGATTCTAAATCACTTATCTTTTGTGATCCCACTGAATGCAGCAGGTTGTGAAGAGCACAAGTATGTCCATGTACAACCAAGAAGAACTAGCACTGCCCATTGTATAGCAAAGAGCTGGGCTGCCATGTTCCACATGTGCACATGAAGTGGCCTCGGCCAACATTGGCCACACACATGAGCTGGCCAACATTGTGTAGCAGTTTGCACATACTACACAGGGTATAATTGTTAGGATTTGACGTTTTCTCCTTGCAGTGAATTATAATGCCAGCTATGCCTCTGGATAATCAATTATAGCCCAAAAGGTGCTGATCAAATGGGAAAGTGTTGGCTCTGTTATTTTTTTCATTCTGATAATGTGTAATCACCAACTGCAGTGCACTTCCTTGACACTGCCTTTCTCATTAATTCTATAGCTCAGCCTATAAATGAAGTGCTTTGGACACTGTAAGTGGGGGCGGTTATGATTTGAAGTCCCCTCAGGTTTGTATGCACTTTGTATATTTTTTAATTCATTCTTCAAGTCTGTAGTCACTGACTACTGTACATTTCCTTGATGCTGTTTAGAAAGCAAATTCCTGGAAAAGCAAATTTTGTGTCAGGGAAACTAACCACTTGGCCACCACTGACAAAAAAAAGCTAAAGAAATTAAACTCACCAAAGTGGGGGGCTTCATCCCCCCACCCCTCCTACTTAAATATTCCAACTTGATCACACTACAGTGGAGAAAAGGGCAAAGGTCATCAGTGGTGGCTAAGGGGTTAGTTTCCCAGAGGCAAAATTCGCCATTCCAAGAATTCGCTGTTCTAAACTTTAGATGTTGTTGTCTCGCTGTTAAGTGAGTCGACATTATGGAGAGATGATGTTTTATATATATATATATATATATATATATATATATATATAATATGATTTTTATATATATATATATATATATATATATATATATATATATATAATATGATTTTTATATATATATATATATATATATATGTATATATCTGCTTGACAAATGAGCATTCTGCTTGTACTTCCCTGTTGCCATTCCATTGTTCTACACACTCTTCCCACAGTCCAGCTACAATGTTACATATATATATATATATATATATATAGATAGATATTTATATCAGTATAGTATTTTTGATAGTGACAAAAAGAAGAATCATATATAGTAGAAAAAATGGCTAAAAATCATATTTAGTATCCAAAACAAACATGGGGGAAAAATAAATCTGCAAGTGTTTTTGCATGGATGCAAGCTCCCCTTCATTCCCTGATATGGGTGGCAAACTCTTTACTCCCCCTGAGATTATATATTAACTTCAAGGTTGCAGCAACTCTGGGAAGCTCCAAGATCAATAAAATTACTACTACTCACACACACTTAGAAATTGCATCAGTACTGATTTTCCTTACAAAACAGTGAACGTATTTCCTTATATGAGCACTACTAACTGTGAACCTTACCATCTAATAAAATATCACTAACTTTATGAAATGAAAAGACAACTATCAGAAAGAACAACACAAGTTATGCAAATATCAGCAAACTAAGCCACTTCTCAATGTTCAAACTAAAAAATACAAGCAATATATTCTATTTATTTGTTGTATGTCACATATGATGGTATGAATTATCTCTTTTGTTTTTTCACTTACTCCAACCTTTATCTCTCTTTTTATATTTTTATATGTGTGGACACAGCACAGAGAGATGGCCAACCACTGTGGCTCAGCCTGCCACCACTCCACCGGCTTCTGCTCTGTTGCCCAGCACATTTGGGACTCAGCCTGGCAGTACTGCCTCTACTGCCCCTGCACTACCTGGGCCCTCCTCATCAGCTAGCATTACCCCAGCAGCTGGCGCAGTGGTACGGTCTGAGAGTATTGGCAGAGATAGGGATTTTGTCACCATCCAGGAGATGCTAGCCATGGTACATGAGGACATGGAGAGCACCACAGGTACATGCCTCTGCTGGATGGAGAGCATGCTTTCTGGTGTGAAAACAATGATGTCAAGCACTCCAACAGCCAGCAGTGTAAGGGGGTGGTGATGACAGTTCTGTAGGTGAGGACTAGAGTCTTGCTGTCCCCTTGTTTGAAGGGCATGGGCATCTGATGTCCCCTCCTTATCCCCAGTCATGGTGTCCTACAGACTGTTGTGTCCCTCCCTGTCCCTGTATCATGTCTTGTTTGTCTTGTTTGTCTGCATTTGCTTCCTCATTTACCCTACTTACCTGACCCAGAAATACCTATGTTCCTTACCCAACATTCCTTTTCTAGTGCGATAAAATATCATAAATGGGCACCTGCCCCTCCAAAAAAAAAAATCATCCCATATATAGCTCTCCATTTCACTCATGCATCTTCTTGACACACTTGATTCAGTTAATTGGCTATACAACATGATTGCATTGTTGTCACCCCTCTTTGTTGAAGTGACAGTCCAAATTCAGCCAATATTCTATACATATTCAGTTTACACTGTTGAAGAAGTGGATAGCTATGGTTCTTTCCTGCCTCCCTCCTGCACATTCTTATATTGCTTTCCCTTTGTTCTTCCCCCCTGCTTGTTCCCCATTTCATCACTTACCTCTCTACCCCTTTTTAACTCCTTTAATCTAGTCAAAAAATAGAATCACACATCATGCACATAAATAAGAAATCCCCAATGAAGCCCTTCACTTTTTGTCCTCTGTGTTAATGTGGAGTTTCACATAGTACACTAATGAAAAGTGACAATAAATACCTCTTTATCTCCAATGGCATGGTGCAGTTACCTCCACACACTGCTGCTTAAACCTGCTGCTCTAAGGAAGCACACTGTTAAAGTAGAGTAGCACTTATATTAACATTTTCATTTAAAAAACAATTTTCTGATGACTGTATCAATATGTAGCTCCATACATGTACTGTTGACATAAATCACTTGAGTACTGTTTGTTTTTTTATTTATTTATTTTACATTTGATGACCGGGATAGTCCGACTGGATGCATGTCCATTTTCAGCGGAGGCCCGGGGAGAAAAGCTCAAGGGTAAGCAGATACAGCATTACATAATACCAGCATTACAAAATACAGACTGTTTACTGAGATTTCATAAGTAAGCAAGTTAAACAAGTTCCAGAGGTTAGAGTTAATCCTGAGCGCAAGTCAGGATTAAATTAAATTACACAGTAAACTGATTAACATATTTTTACACATTCTAGAAAGAGTTAGCCAGGTTTTGATATGATGATAGCCAGTTAAGTGACAAATGTTGTTTGAGTCTAGTTTTAAATTGACCTAAGGTGGAAAGTAAGATAATATCAACTGGAAGAGAGTTCCAGCATCTACTTACAGAGTTTGCAAAGAGAGAGTCACTGGCTGTGTTTTTAATTTTGCTAGTCTGAATTAGTTGTTTGTTAGAGAATCGACGCGGTCTAGGATTATTATAGGGGGTGATAATATTTTTAAGTGCAGGAGTATTGTCCGGATTATAGAGGATTTTATAGGCCATAATCAGTTAGTTATACTGGATTAGGCTGGGTAGTTCAAGCCACCCAAGCTGATTTAGATTGATGCAATGATGTGTCCTAAAAGGCAGCCCAGTGGCAAACCTGACAATGTGGTTGTAGCAAACTGAGAGTTTGTTAAGGACAGTCTTGTTTAAATTCAAGAGTAGTTTTTTACAGTACTTCACTGTACTCATTCCCTCTCACATTTCAAATAATTATCGCCAAGTAATTATTTAATTACATCATTAATACATATTTAAAAAAATATTAGATAGAGCTGGATCTGAACCCTGTATCATCTAGGCTCAAATTAAGAACGCAGTGGTCTTATACCTCAGAGTCAGCTAGGCAGCAGGTGTTGTTTATTACACTCAGTACTATTCAAAGTACTGACACCCATGCCTCTCCACTTAATGTGTTTGTGCAGAGGAGAGCAAACCAATAGAACTCTCATGATGTTATCGGTGAAGCAGAGATCCACATTTTCCCCTACTACTAACCATATGTCAAATGTGAAACAGTGACAAATAATTCAAGGTTAGACAATTTATGACAACACGTATAATATGAACTATTTATGAACACCAAAGTATCTGTTAGCTGTGTCTATCATAGCCAGCATGGATAAATACTTCTCATGTTCAAGGAGGAGTCCTATGTATCTTTCATGGACAAACACTTTGCCATTGATTCCAAAAACTAGCTGTTCACTGGTGTGCTATAGAAAGTGCACATTAGCATGTATTACTTATATTTACTTTGCACTTAGTCTTCAGCCCATGAACGTACATGTAAAATACAACCAAAGGGAAGACACTGTTTAAGGAAAGAACACTGTAGTCATGTATTATAACCACCCATGGACTTGAAACTTGATCTTTCAGTACTTGTTCATAAAACAGGCCAACTATATCACTTGAAAGAAATAAAAAACTGTTTTGCTAGTTTACT
>NC_056727.1:1090460871-1090493894 GCF_019279795.1 Protopterus annectens | reverse complement strand
CTGTGGGTGTATAGTGAAACTTGTACACACACACACACACACACACACACACACACACACACACACACACACACACACACACACACACACACACACACACACACACACACACACACACACATGCGGTGAGTCGCCACACACACACACACACACACACACACACTTGGCAGTGTGTGTGTGTGTGTGCGTGTTTGTACTGCAAGCAGGGTATTTCTTATGGAAATACCTGCGGAATGTTTAAAAAGTAGCCTTACAAAAAACATTTAAATGAAGTAAATATTTCACTGCACTTTAAAAGAACTTTATACTGATGTTCTGAGGGCAGCAAGAATATACACCACAATCTAAGAAGGCTGTATTGATTAAGCTTTAATGCACATAGCAGTGCATGCCAAAAAACATGATTTTCATTTCAATTTTTTATGCTGCCAGTATTATTATTATCATTATTATTATTATTATTATTATTAATTGTTATTATTATTATTGTTATTATTATTATGTTACACATGAACAGATGCAAAATTCAATGACTGCATTTGTTCATGAGTAAAGCCTTTCCGGGAAGTACACAGTGCATTTAAAGTTATTTAAAGTTATGAGTGCATTGTGAAGGTGTAGGTTTGCAACACATAAAGTGTTTATTGACAGTGGTGTTGCATATGCCAAACACATATACAGGGGTTGGGAGGGTGGCCTAATGGTTAAGGTGTTTGCCTTACAAACACAAGGTGCAGGATTTGAGTCTCACAAGGCATAATTGGCTAGGCTTAAAATGGCTCGCAAGGGCAGTTAGCTTAGTACTAATCTATGAATCTATGAAAAAAAATATTTACTCAAGTAGCTATAGGTGTGAATGAGTTAAAGAACAGTTAATACTGGAGAATTCATATGAATCAAAAAGGAAGTTTGTGTGTAAGTGTGATGGGAGAAGAGAACATAAACAAAAATAATACCTGGTGTTATCCAGCACAAACAAATGCATTCAAAATGTTTTGTGACAACAAATATATATCTATTGGATAAAAGCACCATTTAGAAGTTTTCCTTTAACCCTTGTGCAAAAAAGTCCCCAGTATTTATAATCCAAACTTTTTTTTTTGTTGTTGTCCGATCATTTGGCAAGTTGCAACTGATTACTCTATCTATGCCTAGGAATATAAAGATGGCATGTGGGTGTTTGCATGTTCATAGATAGGTACTAGGCTATTGGCCCTAGGGCCTATATAAGCCTAGCCAAATGGTACCCTGGCTTTTGCCACCCAAGAAAATTATTTTCCTGTGCCACTGTCAAGCAGAGCCACAGAAGTGATCCCCGGGGTGAATTTCCTGTCTCCCATCCAATCATCAAGATTTTTCTTGAAGAGTGCTAATGAGGAGATTTGTTTGATATAGACGGGTAGTTTGTTCCAGAGTATGGGAAGTCTCTGAGATAGGAATCTATCCCTCCAGCATGTTATGTTTATTGTGGTAACAAGGTTTAGGTCCCTAGAGCGTGGAGCTTGGAGGGACTGGGATTTCTTTAATTGGAGCATGTCCAACAGCTCTGGGTTTGACATAGCTTTGTATGTTAGGCAGAGATTGCCTCTGAGTAGGCGATATGCGACCGAGTAAAGCTGGAGCTTTTTGAGATGGTCTGCGTGGGGCATCTGTTTAAAGAGCATACACTATTCTCTTTTTCAGGTTATATCACTCAAATCTGTGTTGATTTATTCTTTAAACATATGCTGTGTTTTTCCAACATAAAAAGGTTCAAGGTGCAAAATGCAATACAAATTGTATCTTGTGTGGTGCGAGACATGCAATGTCTTATTTCAAATGCTCGTTATCTGTTCTAAGTAGAAAAAAACTAGAAATAAACTGCACTTTGATGCAATATGTGCACCTACCACATCTAAAACAGCCCATACAAATAGTTTTAGGTATATCCTGGACACCCTGATATTTACTCTTACCCAGTATCTGGACTAGATGTTTTAATCTCCTATAACTAAATTTACAGTTGTTAGTTAAATACTAAGAATAGGACGTCAGTCTTGGTGACAGTTCATAAGTTTTCTTTACAGTTTCATCGGAGCTTATTTCTTGGGCTTTGTGAGGCCAGTGAGTGATGGCCGTCACACCCTTATGTGTACAAGTGACTACTGGTAGAGGGGAAGAGCATGAGTAACTTTGGAATATGCTTTCTGCGGTCCAGATTGCTGTTAACAATATGAAATGCTAAGAGAAGTAAGTAGTCCAGGCAAATTTTAGTGTGGTCTTGCAGAGTTATAAGATAAATGTGATAGTTTAGGGTTTGTCAAAAAAAAAAAAAAAGAAAAAATTGGTGATATCCAACTAAGTACCTGCTTCAAAATCATGAAGTGCAAAGTGTAAAGTTATAGACTACAATGCAGGAGTGGGTTGCAGTGTTTTATAGTTAATGTAGTAGTACTGCTGTTTAGTGTGTTTTTATTTATGATATGGTTTATGTGGTTGACAGGTCACATTTGGATTGTTTCACCCCCCCCCCCCAGTAGAGGTGCACTATCTTACACATTTCTTGATTATTTTTCTTGGTGGACTTTTGTCAATCTTCATAAAATATGTGGCAGGATAGCTTACTGTCTGTTGTAAATGGTCACTTTATTCAGTAAAAGCATGTTCAGCCAAGCCATCATATTTGTTAAACTAAGTAAACATCCTTGACTACATGACCACTTGAAGTTGAGCTTGGCCAGTTTAAAAGGCATTGAACAGCATACCTTTAAGTGGTCCATGTGCCGTTCATCTTAAAGTTAAGAGACCTGCATCCAAGTTGCTTAAAGTGGTTCTGGTGGGTAATTGACAGAAATTCTGGTGGTTACATGAGCCTAGTTATTTGGGACTTTCAACTGTGTGATTTGGGGGGGGGGTTGAAATGCAGAATTATATGCTGCTTTTCTCTTCACATTTTCATAAGGGGAGGCATGGTTGGCTCTGATTTGAGTTGTTGCAGTGTGTACAGAATGCCTCTCAGTGGTAATGATTTGGTGGAATGGCCAGCTTTGTGCCTTGTAATTTTGATTAATTGAGTAGTTACTATGAGCTATTCTTGACTGGGATTTGGGTGCCATTGGTGCATTTCCCTCAGCAGCACTGGCTGGGGGCTTTTCGTGGGCTACTAGTGACAAAGAATTATGCCTGCCTGCAGCACACATGCTGTAAGATTGGGGACCGTACAGATTGCATTAGGCTTGTCCAGCAGGCTGCTTTGAACTAGGATAACCAGGGCATAGTCGTTACCATGTGCTGGGTTGAATTCAGTCGTTACAGTGTACTGTTTACTCTAATGTTATTCTCAGTTAATTTGTGGGGGGTGATGCTAAGTGATTAGGATTTTGGTGGGCCTACTGTCCTTTTATTCACTGAATGTACATGAATTTGTTAGTATAGTCACAGCTGGTATGGGTCAGGGCAGTGTGCTTGTTTTGTGGGTTATTTTTTTTTTTTTCTGGGACCATTTATGTTTGCTAGAGATATTAAGTTTAGTGACTATTGGATTTGTAGGGAAACACCAGTCACGCATGCTCATGGTGCGACTGATGGTCGATGGGGATGGTTGTGGCCTGGTTGGGATGTTTTGCAGACTGAATGGGCATGGGGCCGAGATTCAGTGGTTACCTGTTTTGCTGAGCTGTTGATGGAAAGTTTGTACTTAAGAGTTTTGGAGAGGAATTTGCGGACTGTTTCTTATGCTGTAGCAGCATCTAGTGAACGTACCTCCGCCCAACCAACAGCTCGGAATGGAGCAGCGGATAGTATCAGTAATGATAACCGGCCTACAGGGTCTATTAACAGAATTCCAGACCTCGGTGGCTGGCTTCTGGACACTACTAACTTGTCGGTTTCCGAGCAAGGAATAAACACAGGTACTGTTGCAAATAATGATAGCTTATGCCTATCAGAAAAACTAAAAATTTTTGACACTAAATTATTAAAACTAAAAAAACTGCAGCTTGAGTCAGCATACTTCAAACAATGCATTAATGAAAATATTGTACCAAAAGGCCTACAGAATAACTTTATGCCTTCTGGTTTAATTTCAGACCATGATTTTTTGGCCGATTTGGAGGCACTATTTCAAAAACATGGTGCCGAGTTAATGAATGTAATTATTAAGCATTATGGAGTATACATTGATGTTGTATTGAAAGAAATTAATGATTTAGATAATGAGATTAAGCAACATTTAGATTTTAGTAGATACCA
Organism: Protopterus annectens; assembly: GCF_019279795.1. Classification (NCBI taxonomy): domain Eukaryota; kingdom Metazoa; phylum Chordata; order Ceratodontiformes; family Protopteridae; genus Protopterus; species Protopterus annectens. Next base: position 1,090,489,664 of record NC_056727.1, on the reverse strand, counting down.
GTTTGACTATGGACGTATTTTGTCCAGTATAGATACTTTGTTACTTAAATTAAAGGGAAACAAGAGTAAAAAACTGAGTAGGGACAGAGACGCTTATGGTAAGAATTCCGCTTATCCTAATCTTAAAGGGACTAGACAAGTCCGTATTAGTAGTAACAATGAACATCCTTTTCAACCACCAGGGGAGGATGAGAACAGGGTAGAGGACCTTGATGAAGATGACACTGGGAATGACTACGTCACTCCAACACCTAGAAGGAGCAATAGAATTAAAGGCCTTGTTAAAGACAAAGGAAGTTACGAGAGAAGTAACAAAGGCTTTAATGACAATAGGGGACACACCACTTATAACGCAGGGAATAGTAACAACAATTTTTTAGGGCAGCGCAGCAAGAAGACTTACAGGAACAGGACGAAGAAATAAACCCGTCCTTGACTGACACCACAGTAAATTCTTTGGGGTCAGATAGTCCTTGTATAGTCGAAGCTGATGTCCTAAATTCCAACTGGGGTCCCTGTTATTCTAACCAATATGAATGGTGATTTCACTATTTACAATTTTTCTGATATCATCTTGGACCAACAATTGATAGAATTGTTAGCTTTTGGAAACACTTTTGTTCCAACTTCCTATGGGAATGTTGCGAAAGAAATTATAGAACTGAAGTGTTTTGTAAGAAAAATGAATCTCAAGTTATTGTTCAATCATGAAACAGAGTCTGTGAACCAAGGTGAAGTAAATACCACCCTTAATGTAGGGTCATTGAAATTGTCTAGTGTCTTTAACCCTCCATTGCATTCCACTCTGGAATTGTTTGAGAACATGTGTGAATTTGACTTCAGATTTATAGGCAATAAATATAATGATCAGAATAAGACCATAACTTCCAATATTTCCAAAGAACAACGGTTATTATTGGACGAATTTAGTCAGTTACCTATACGTGTGTTAAAACCGGATAAGGGTGGAGGGTTGGTGATTTTCCACAATGTCACTTACAATGAGAAAATGTGTTCCCTCCTCGATAGTGATGCCTATACAAAAGCTTCAAGAAATGAAGTCAATGGTACTACACAGAGGATCAGGGGATATTTTAGGGATCTCTTCTTAACGGGGAAAATTGACATTAAGACATATAATTATATTGACATCATGTCTTCCAAGATCCCCGTTATGTTTGGGATCCCTAAAATCCACAAAAGTGTCACTGATCCCCCTATGAGGGCTTTAATTGATAGTAGATCCTCTATCACTTACCCATGTTCCAAACTAATCACACACATCTTGGATAAATATATTAAGAATATTCCAAGTGTGTGCAAGGACTCATGGACATTTTTGGACAACATAAACAAACTACCATTTAATGAAGATGACAATTTGTTAACCATAGACGTCATTGACCTTTACACGTGTATACCGCACTTAGAAGCGGTTGAATGGACAGGGTCAATGTTGCAGAAGTTAAGTTGGAGGTTGAACTGGTTATGGAGTTACTTGAAATAGTCTTAACTAGTAATTACTTCCTATTTGATGGTGACTTCTTTACAGAATAGCGATGGGCTCCCCATGTGGCTGGTGTAAATTACGTAATGGGATACTGGGAAGCTAACATCTTGGCAAATCTTCCTGGTATCTTGGCCCCTGTTACGTTTTACACTCGCTTTCTTGACGACATGTTCCTTCTGTTTAGAGGGTCAGAAACTGAGGCGAAAACCTTGGTGGACAATATTAGCAACTCCACTGAGTTCCTGAAGTTTACTTTTAAATTCTCTACCACTGAGATGGACTATTTGGATGTCAAACTTACGAAGGACATCTGTCAGCAGTGCTTTAAGTCCACTGTCTTCAGGAAAGCTACATATTGCAATTCTTTCCTGCACTTCACCAGCTTTCACCCTTACAAACAGAAAAGATCTATAGTGAAGGGACAGCTGGTGAGGGCAGGAAGAATGTGTAGTACTTTAGTGGATTTTGTTAAGGAATGCTCCTTACTGAGGGAAATGTTTACCAACCGGGGTTACCCTGAGAAAATGGTTTGTGAACTTATTGAGGAAGTCACACTTAAAAGATCTAGAGGCTTTTATACCCCCCTATTGACTAAACAGAGGGTTATCTCTAGTCTAGGTAGTGGGTCCACAGATGATGAATTCACAAGTGATACAAGGAGTAACAATGAAGATCATAGGGGGCCAGATACTGATCTATCTTTGAGTTTTGTTACTACTTTCAGCACTAACTCAAAATTAATTTTGGACATTGTCCGTAAAAACTGGAGGTTGATATCTTCTAATTTTTTACTAGCAGGAAAACTAGGAGGTGAACCTAGATTTACTTTTAAACGATCTAAAAATTTGAAAGAACTGCTACAAAGGGATGTTCAACAACACAGTTTTTCCAGAAGGAAAGGAATGTCCAGATGCGGTTTCTGTAACTTCTGTAATAATGTTCGAACAGGGGAGTCATTCCATGTTAGGGACAGGAAGTATGTTATCAGATTCGCACTAAATTGTGAAAGCAAATCAGTCATATACATTGCTACCTGCAACTGTTGCCCGGTGTTCTACATCGGGAAAACTGACAGGCGACTCCGGGATAGGATGTATGAGCACCTGTATGCAATTAGGACATGTAAAGATGACAACGCACTTGCCAAACATATCGCACTGTACCCAGGACACAGTTTTAGCTTTATGGCTATAGATCAAGTACCCTCAAAAATTAGGGGTGGCCCTGTATCTCTAATATTAGAAAATTTTGAGTTAGACTGGCAGTTGCGTTTGGACGCTTTTTGTTTCCCTGGCCTCAACACTAACTGTAATATTGCCCCAGTACTTAAACTAAAAAGTTATTTTAGGTAAAACCTGCCAGTTTACTACATAAACATTTATGACTGTAGGTCGATTTAGGTATTCGTTAGTACTTAGTTGAGGATTTGATAACTTGAGGTGTCCTGCAACATCTTGAATTCATACACTGAGGTGTGTTCTGTTTTGTCTTTTCACAACTCAGAGTTAGTCTTAACCTAATAGTTGGCTTCTTGCTGAAATTTCAGTTGACTCGTTAGGAAGATATAACTGACCTTTTGGTGCAGAACTATTTAGGATGTATGCACTTTTTGCAGGGCAGCAGGTAGCTGCTGCTTAGTCCTGCATGGCTATTTTATAAATAGAATAATTTAAATTAAGCCGTTATTCAGTACACATGAGCCGTATACATATTTTATACATTGTACACTTTTTCTGTGTTGCCCATGATCGGTTGTACATACATTCTACACATTTTCGTACATTTTGTATGGCACTATGTTGTACATAGGAATTACAACTTGTTCATTGTCATCCATTTTATAGTCATGTAGTTGAGACTGAATTCACATTCGTGAATTTATATTTTTTGTTGTCTCCTGTCATTTTAAAATGATTTTAAATCTTAGATGTTTTCAACATTAAATATTTTAATGTGCTTTTTATTATAATCTGTCGGTAACAGGAAATAGGATGATGTCATTTCCTGATTTACTATTTTTAAATGGAGTGTTTTTTTGGTTCAAACTGTTTCTCTGAAGAAGCTACAGTTGTCTGTGGCGAAAACGCTCTTTTGGTTTACTCTAAATAAAAGCGTTAAGAAGCTTTTTGACTCGGTGGCGTTCCTGACTGCAAACAAGGTTCCTCGTTGTGCATTTTTGAAATGTAATGATGTTAGGGGGTGTTTGAGCCTGCTCCAAATATGGAGCTTAATTTGAGTGCCCCTTGGTATATGTTAAAAAAAAGGGGGGGTGAGTAGGGGAATGGGAGACTGAGTGCTTTTATGGGCTATGGGCGTCATTAAGGAGGAGCATGACTGTGAGTGCATGTAATGCGTCAGCAGTATGTCTTCAAAAGTAAATAGCTGCTACAGTTGTATGTGCTAATCAGTGTGTCAGTGGTTATTTTACTTACATTATTTTATTTAGAATTTTAGCAGAAATAATGTTATGGTGCAGTCAGTCTCAGTGGAAGTCCAGGCTTATTTGTTAGGGTAGGAGGAATTAGGGCTGGTTTCTTATGACAGTGAAGCCACCAAGTTTTCTTCAGCCAGGCGTGAGACAATGGTGGTAGTTTTGGTCCACTTTACTTGCCAAAATTACTCCTAATGTTTTATGGGGCATGCTGTGTAGCTCTCAGTATCCCACACTTTAATTTAAAGATAGCTAGACACATCCCTGTTGTACTGCGACTTTATATTTTTACATTGGCCCATGTAATATTTAAAATGTAAGCATCCTTCCAACTGTTGCTGTGTTATACTATGACCACAGATAAGGCTGCTTGTAATGAAATGCTCATATCTGTAAGCATGCTGCATGCTAATCATTTATGCACACTTTGTTTTAGATATTCTCATGTGTTTGGATCATTATGCTTTCATGTTAATAGAGAATGCTCAAAAAAAAAAAAGTCTCCCAGTATTTATGGCTTTTCCAGATTTTGGTACGTTTGACGGAAAGGGAGGTTCCATTGTGGATGTGGTTTTAGGTGGGGCCGTTGTCAGTTGGGCAAAGCACTTTTCCTTTCATAGTATTTGCTTCCCTGGACCCCTGTCTAGCAGGGTGACTGATGTGATCCCCAGGGTGAATTTACTATCTACCATCCAATCATTAAGGTTCCTTTTGAAGAGGGCCAAAGAGGTGCTCTGCTTGACATGTATGGGCAGTCTATTCCAGAATCTGGGGAGTCTCTGGGTCAGGAACCTATCCCTCCAGCATGTTTTGTTCATTGTGATGACAAGGTTTAGATCTCTGGAGTGTGTGGCTCTGAGGGATTGGGATTTTTTTCAGTGTAGCATGTCCAACAGCCCTGGTGGTCTGGAATAGCAAAGTTATATGGGATGTGGATAGGGATAGTTCTCTTCAGGTGTGGGGGTTTACTTTTAATATATTCCACTGGTAGTTAAATTTATCTTGGGTATCTGATTGGGCCATAGGAAGCATTGTTTCAGTTTTGGCTGCTTTGTCATAGATGGGAGTGGTGGTGGTATATTCCTTCCCTGGATTGACAGGATAGGTTGTCCTTGAAGATGTCTTGGAATGGGTTATGCATTTTGGATGTTTTACATGTCTTTTTCTTTCTTGCAGATGGGGTCTTGGAACACTGTGGCTGTAATTTGGTATAGGTGGGTATAAGGTGGAGCTTTCTCATTCCTATTAGAGGGTTTAATTTTGCCCTTTTCTTTGTAGATGTGGTGTGTCGAGTTCCAGTGGTGAGATACAGTGAATTCATAGACAATCATGCTTTGGTGTCGATTAAGAGGTGGGGTAATTGGGTGAGTAATCAGAAATGGATAGGTGGAAAGGCAAGCACAGTGATCCAGAAGAAGAAGAAACTCATGACTATCCAGGATGATGAAGCACAACCAACTTTTTGTTTACTTTAGAATAAGTATTAATGTTTTATGACCTCCTTTGATTTGTGATACAGGATAATGTGCAATCCATGGTATAATTAAGAGTTCTATTATTTAAGCATCATGGGATGCAGTAGAACAGCGGCTTGTGTCATTTCACAGCTAGAGGTTCTCCAGTTGAATTCTCAGCCAGTGGCCAGTTGTGTGGGCTTTACGTGCCCTCCTTGCATTTGTGTGGGTTTCGACGGGTACTCCTGGGTTTTCCTTCCATGTTGCTAAGTTTCTAGTTACTTAAAATTGGATATATTTGTGCAGGAAGACATACAGATCACATACGCTAGATGGTCGTCATAGTGAGAATGATTTTGCTGCATGTTTAAATTTGGCTGCATGTTTAAATGGAAGTCCTGATCACTTGGGTGGTGCACATTGGGATCACAGATGGAGTGCTGAGTGAGTAACAGTCAATGCCCTGATGGAAATGTACTTGGAAGGGAATGTTGTTTTGTGGATGTTTTGAGTGCTGGAGAGGGTGTAGTGTCGTAGGTAATTTTATTCAATGGTCATTAAGGCACATTACAGCTGGGGCAGTGGTGATTTCTTGCAGATGTAGGAGTGGGGTACTTTGGTAGGGTTAATAGTTGGTGTAGTTTATCAGTTTTGTTGCTTGTGGCTTAATCCTTTTGATATGCCCTTGCGGCAGATGGATAGGGTGGGTTATAAGGATTTGTATTTTGATTATACGTTTATAGGTGTGGGATTTGAGAGTGTATTTGTGGCATTTGTTATGGCTGTGGTTAGTCATTATGAACAGGTGAGGGCCAGCAAGGGCAAGGATGGTTCTTAGGTGCTACTCTCGTATTGGATAGATGGAGGGATGACAGGAAGGTTCGTGATCTATGATAGGGCTGCTGTTAAGGTTACTTGGCATTTGCCCTTGTCTGGTTTTAGGGGGCATTGGATTAAGATCATGGAGGGACTAAGGGTTTATTTTCAGTCATTTGGCCTGTTTGTCATTTTGGCTATGTATGTGATAAGGTTTATAAGCTAGAGGGTTGAGTCAGTGGGAGGTTGATTGAGGGGACATGGAGAATTTATTTTACTTTTTGGTGTTTGTGTTAGCTGGCGTAGGAGGTTCATTGGGTTTGTTGGTGGATTATGGTTTGTTTCCAGTTGTCAATATGGAACTTACAGGGCTGATGGTGAGATCTCATTGGTATGATGGTATACAACTGGGTTTAATAACGAAATAGTATGGCTTGTTTTGTTGAGTTGCTAGAATGGCATTATGACTGTTGAGCTGTTTTATTACTTATAAGAGATAGTGTGATGGCAGGATTGCTAGACAATGGGAGTTTAATGATACTATTTTGGTTGGTAGTGATGGGGAGTCATTAGAATTGTTATTGCTCTGGCATTAAGGAGAGCTTATTTAGTTATTACTGGATTGGGTGGTAAATGGGGTTGTAATGTGGCATGATGGCATGTATTTGACTCTGCATGGCTTTTATAATGCCCCTGAAGTCATTGCAAGGCTGCCATTGGTCATGAAGTGAGGATTATTTAGCTCATGTGCAGTGCAATGCTAGGTTATCTTAGCATAGGTGAAGGGTCACTGTTTTGTTTTCAGTTGTTTCGGTAACTGTTTATTGTTATATAATAGGGTTTTAGGAATTAGTTAATGGGGATGGGGTGCACCGAATTATGTTTGGCCGGATGCCGTAATGGTGTTTAGTTTGTTGGAAGTGTGTTGCAGAGAGGGGGAACAGCCTGGTTAGGCTGGTGGGCAGAGAAGAGGGGCAGGTTTGCCCTCTTCTGTTCCCCCTATGGTGCTGGATGGTCAATTCAATAAGTTTGAAAAGGAAAGTGAGTGGTTACGCTGTTTGAGTACATAAGTAAGCGATGGAAGCTGCTTATTTGGTTGATGGTATAATGCAATAAATGGTAATGAAAGTGAGTGGGTACACTGCTTGATAAGTACCTTTAAATGGTAATGGAAGTGAGCAGGTACGCTGCTTCATAAATAAGTGAGAGGAGGTATGGACGCTGCTTACTGATCAGGATGAGCAGGTTTACGCTGTCCTGTCCTAAGATAATGTTACATGGATGTTATTTCACCTGTATCATGTTTGGTTGAAATGAATGAATACTGATTAACATTTATGTTTATGGAAATTTAATAAAGGTCGTCAAATGTCATTCAGTGTAATGTGTTTCTTGAAGGGGACCTGGACAACAATTGTTGGAGGGCATAGACCACCAAAGTTAAGTGCAAATGACCTAGAGGAATTCATACATTTCTTCCATAAAACATAGGAGGGAAGAATAATATTAGCTGTGGAATTAAATTTACCAGAAACAGACTAGAATAATATTGATGTTAGTAAGGAAATCACAATGTATATTCAGAAACAACAATTGCTTCAGATTGTAAAAAAAAAAAAAAACTACCAGGGGATGGAACATACTAGACATTGTTTGTCTTCTTAAAGAAATTGCTGTTACTTCAAGTCAAGTTTTATCACCACTGATGTGCAGTGATCTTGGAGTTATAAAGGTTAATTTGTTGCTAGATCATTCTGCCAAACTGAAATCTAAATCATTACACAGAGGGTTAATTACAGATTATATGGAAGCAAAGCAGTTACTATGTACAACTAACTGGAGTGAGGTGCTCAGGGGAAAAACTGCAAATGGAATGTGGAAAGTTTTAAAAGAGAAATAAAAAACAATGTTTAACATCAGGATCTAGGCATACAATGTCAGGGGGATATATCCCCATAAGAACAAGATACCTCATTAAGGTGAGAAACAAAATATAAGAAATAGAAAAGAGGTCGAACTACAACTTTGAAAATTGAAATAAACAAGTTGGACAAACAGATTAAGCATAGTTTGTGACAAAGTCAAGAAAAATTTGAATACGATTTATATAAAGATATTGATCATAGTAGGAAACCTTTTCATAAATCCATAAAATGTGGAAAGAATAAAGACATACAAATTGATAAAATGTGTGCAGATTCTAAAAATTATTCTCAGACACAACAGATTATAAAATATTTACAAAATCTTATGCAAAACAGTTTGGCACCTCAAAAGGAGTGATAAGTTGCCCTAATGATATCCAGATAATCTCAAATACTGGAATCAAATTAGATTATATTGAAAAAGAACTGCACAAACTAGATCCAAGCAAAGCACAGGGAGGAGACAGAGTTAGTAGCAATGACCTCAGAACACTTCAACTTATGGTACCATTATATCTATAATTCGTTAGGTTATATAAATATGGGAAGATTCCTCAAGATTGGTGATATCCACTTACGAAATCTGTCTTTAAGGTAAAGGGGAGTAGGACAAACCCAAAGTCATAGAGACCCTTAAGTCTACTTTCATGTTATGAAAAAATAATGGAGAAGGTAATATCGGGCAAGTCTTTGACAGAATTGGGTAGGTTGGGACTTAAAACCATATATCAGCATGCATATGTTGGAAATATATCTATTTCCACCTGTAACATGAAGTTTTACAACAACGTAATAACAGCTATGAATGAAAAATTGTGCTGTGATGTAATTTATATAGATTTAACTTCAGCATTTGACAGGGTCATACAAAAACACTGATCAGTAAATTAGAACAACTAGGTATTGATGCACTCTTGATAAGATGGACAGCTGCATGGCTTACAAATAGGACATGGCAAGTATTATAAAGCAAGTGGAGAGGTGAAATTCTTGGTTACAGTCAGGGTGTCCCATAGTGCTCTGTCTTAGGCCCTTACTTGTTTAGATTGTATCTTTCAGAGCTAACTTTTTCATCTGAGGTGTTCTACAGTCTATATGAAGACAACCTGAAATTGGGTAAACTGATTACATGTGTTACAGATAAGGCATGTCTAAAAAATAACTTGACTAAATTGACCATTTGGGCACAGGAGAATAATATGCTGATAAATAAATCTAAAACTGAGCATATGAGATTTGGGAGACATAAACTGAAAAGTGAATATTTAATGCAGCACATAGTGATTGAAACTGTAGACTCATTTAAGGACCTGGGTATATCGATAGATCCCTCTATGACTTTTTATAATCATATAAACCAATTGATTAGATAGTTATAGAACTGTAGGTTGTATAAAAAGATTTATAAAGTCTAGGAAATCAAAAATGCTGAAATAATTGTTTGTTAGTTACATTAGATGCAAACTTGAGTATGGAATAAAAATATGGAAACCTTATAAGAAAACAAGCATGAGTAAATTTAAGTTATTATGAAAGACTAAAATATCTGAACTTGTATAGTGTCTCTTATAGATATCTAAGAGGAGATCTTTGTCAGGGATATAGGGTATTTAGAGACAACTACCTCTGGGTATGTTTGGAGTTATCAAAAAGTGATAGAGAATCATCAGGCAATCTATGCAGAAGATTCTATAGGAATGAGAAGTGTACTAATTGGTTCTCAGAGTAGCTGATGCATGGAATATAGGTTCATAGGTTCATAGATTAGTACTAAGCTAACTGCCCTTGCGAGCCATTTTAAGCCTAGCCATTTATCCCTTGTGAAACTCAAACCCTGTACTTTGTGCTTGCAAGGCAAACACCTTAACCATTAGGCCACCCTCCCAACCCCTACTAACAGACTACCAAATTACATTAAAGCAAGTACTAGTTTAGATATTTTAAGAACAGCCTGGACATTTATTATGGGAATAAGTGTTTTGGTATATTGACAAGCTAGGAGGACATTAATGCCCATGATTGAAATATTTGTATGTATGTATGTAAAGTAAAAACAACATATTATTACTAAGTAAGCTGTATTAAAAATGTTTTGAATTTAGAAGTGTATAGATCACCAGTGTCTAACCAGAACCTAATAGCTTTTAATCTATAACAATGGGGTATGCTGTTTTTTAATGAAAATACATCTGGAGTACATGGGCACTAGCTCCCTTCAGCCTGCATTGTGTCAGCTGAAGAAATTCTGTAGTATTCTTGAGCCTAGATCTTGTATGAGGCACAAAGGGTTGAAAGCATGTCTCTAGGAAAAAAAAGTGAGATTGTTTCCATTAAGAACCCAGATCCAGAAACAATAGGATGCCCAGGTGGATTAATTGCATGTTTGTGGATTTCAGGTACAATATAAGACTGCTGAGATGCTAGTATGACTAGAAAGAGTTCAGACTTAATTTCCTTCTTAATTCCCCCAAGTCTACTGAGTATTGTAAAAAAAATCCACTAACTGCTGTTGAAAACCTGTTTTAGGAGTAACGGATAATATGAAATCTACAACCACTAAGTTGTTTATAAGCTTCCTATAAATAGGCTTCATTCTGCCAAATAATAATTGCTCCTCCCTTATCAGTATTCAAAAAAGTACATCTTCAGAAGAAGCTACTTTAGTGATAGTCATGTTCATTCTTGGTCAAGTTATCACCATTTTTTTTTGAAAATGTTGCCAGATTCATTGTATAAATCTTTACTGACCAGCTCTTCAGATCTATGTACTATGCTGGTGGTACTGGGGGTGGAAAATAGACAATAAATTCCACTACTTGTGTTTGTTGTTCATCAGAAAACATATTAACAAATTCAGACTCCAACAAAAGTCTCTCAGATCAGAAACAGTTTGATAATAAGATACTACATTTGTAGGGACAAACGAAAGTCCTTTATTTAACAAAGCACAATCAGTCTGTTAAAATTTTATCTGATAAATTAACCACCAGCTCACGAATCTATTACAATTCTCAGTTATGCAATGCAAGGTATTGCACTGGATGCTTGTTTTATTCCTGCAAGATCTGTAATGTCTATACCCCCTCTGCTGGTGTTCTGTATTCTAAAGGGTTACTTAGCAGAGTTGGTCTTTTGTTAGCTCTGGTTTCATGAGATGAACCTCACAAATATTCAAAATTAGTATCCAGTAATGATGACAAATCATGCTCAGTAGTTGCAGAATCAGAAAACTTTGATGTTTTTTAAAAGGGACCCTGTTTTCATTTAATATATTTTAGCAGTATTATCACTAGTATCCCTGTAAAATTGTAACACACAGTCTTATTCTGAGTGCACCTAATTTTTGCCAGGTAAAACCCTGCCATATTTGTAGTCTTCCACATGTCTATTAAGTGTCTGCATTTCTTATACTTAAGTTCATTGTAATAGTTCCAGATGGAAGTAGGAAAGTTCTAGAGTTTATCATTAAATCCTAGGAGATATTTCAAATTATCAGTATATATTTTTAACTCACATAATGCAGTTAGAACTATTTGTCTCTTACAGAGTGAGACAAGTGCCTTGGCAAACATTTCTGATGCAGTCTTTAGAATATTTTGCCATTGTTATCACATATATCTGCTACAGGCTCTTTAAGGACTCACAAATGTCAGGGTACCATTTCTACCTGTAGGTACACCTTCAGGTTTTAAAGAGTCCAAGTTTTCAATTATAGCTTCTGAGACATGTGTAATAAATCAGTAAAAGTTGATTGTAATGTAGAATTCCCAGAGTATAATGTCCTACTCCTGGAAAAACAAGAAATATCATCCTTGTCATCTGAGAATGAAAACACAAGTTTTTGCAGTGATAAATCTTCAGCCATAGTAGGCCCTTGTAGGAAAAATGTAAACAACCAAAATCAGTTGTGTCCACAGTGTCAGCAGAAAATACTCCAAGCAACACATAAACTGCCTGGGGCCAAGAAAAAACACTGCATGTGCATGGAAAGTCCAAATAAATCACACACTTCAGCACACAGCAAAGATAAAAAAGAGATTTAATACAGGAAAAATGTGTAGGTAGACTGGTTTCACTTAAAGCTTTTATCAGTGTCTAAAAACATTTTGCATCACAGAGCTGCTCTTATATACAAGAAATTCTTATCACATGATCAAAACAAGCAGACAATTGGAATAATATTTTCATTAAAGTATCATAAGAGAAAATGGTTTTAGAATACAAATGCAAATAAGTAATAAAATAATAAGAAAACCTTGGGTCAGATTCAATAAACCCTGCATGGTCCGCTAAGAATGTATGTATGTCGTGGCAAGATGCACACAGGTTTGGATTCAAAAAGCAGGTCTGCATGCCGTGTAGACCCATGTAACCACATTAAACACCATGATATGCTAATTACAACATAATCAGCTGAACTGTATGCTAATCAACCAATCCAAGATGGAGGAACTATTCAAAAAGCTATAAAGCAACTGTATAGACTCAGTGCTGGTTTTCCCTACAAATTTCAAAACCTATTGGAATATGGCCATGGAAAGGACTCTATAAAGAAAGAATCTTAGGGTCTGCTGCTGCTTTAATTAATGTGTATGTGCAATATGCTGAATTCTATGCTGCTGCTGCTAATAGACCATGTCAAAGAAGGCGGAGAGTTTTCAGACCCCATTTAACTTATCACAGTTTGCATGAGGTTGAAATTGTAGAGCACTACAGGGTACATAGAGACACAACACAGGAACTCTGCAACCTCTGTCATCCTCAAATCAGACCAAGAACAAACAGAGGGGAACTAATACTGGTAGAGAGAGAGGCATGTGTAGCACTAAGAATTTTAGATACAGGAGCCTTTCATAGACCAACAGGGGACATGCTGACAGTGTGACAGGCATCAGGATCCAGGAACCTCCATCAATTCCTGAATGCTATGCTCCAACATGCCAGTGACCACATATATTTTCTCTGTACATCTAATGACAGGGCCACAGATATGCATGAGTTTTACCCTATGGCACACTACCCTAAAGTACCGGGTGTCATAGACTTCTACGACAAAACACACACACATAGAAATCAAAATACCACCAGGGAAACAGGAAAGGGTCTACATAAATACAAATGGCTTCTGTTCCATTAATTGCCAAGTCATGTGTAACACTAAGAGAATCATATTGAATGTGCGTACTAGCAACCCATTCATTTACCAGAGCTCACATATCTGGCATAACTCACAGCTGTATTGGATTTTCACTAGGGGTGAAATCCCACAGGGTCATTTACTGAGGTATACAGGTTATGTACTGGAAATGTGGCTGATGCCACCCATCAGAAATGCACACACACACCCACTGAAGAACACCATAATGAGGTACGCACTCAAAATAGAAATAGCATAGTGTGTGCGTGTGTGTGTGTGTGTGTGTGTGTGTGTGTGTGTGTGTGTGTGTGTGTGTGTGTTGCTGAAGTCACTGTTCTGATGCCTAGATACATATGGAAGAGTCCTGCAGTACAATCCACATACACATACTGATGTCTTCACCATCTGTGCCATTCTTCCAATATCATCTTGAGAAAATAGCTTCAGCAGGATCAACAAGGAGAAGGGGCACACATTCTACCACTGCTGTCAAGGTCACCACAGACACATGCAGGTGAGAAGTCAGAGGGGAAAACCAGCAGCTGCTGTGGGTGTAGGCAGATGTAGGCATGCTCAATATAACCTTGCATTGACTAAGAGAGAATGTATAGCACACTCACTACCACCTAAGAGGCTAAAGCCTTCATACTATGCACATACGTACATACAGTAACCTTAATACCAGGGAATGCTCACAACCTTTACATACCCATGTAATGGTTGTGCACTCCTAGCATCAGACAGACTCAGCCCAGAACCAAAATTGTAGCAACTGCCAGATTTACAAGTTAAGTGTTGAACACGGAATATTAAAAAAAAAATGGGTAATAATACAAATGAATGGCAAATCCTTGCATACTGTTACTTGGTAATGTAAATAAAAGGTGGGTAATTTGTAAAGCAATGACTTCAACATGTGACATCAGTGACATGTGAATACATGTGTTCTCTATCAATTAATAGGCCTCAGGCATCAAAGATTCACACATTCATACCTCTCAAAAGTACTGATGGTCACAGAATGTCCTCAGTTTGGCTTCATACTTTTGTACTGGCAAATCATTAAAGAGACAAGTTAGAAATTAATGAGACACATTTCAGTTTCAGACTTCATAACCCTCAGAATAATCTTAAAAATACATTGCAAAAACTGTTTTGATTCTATCAACTATCTAACTTTGCAAGACAAAAATATGCAAAACATCTTTCTATTGTTCAGCCTTTATCACACTTTTATTTATGGTTTGGTCCAACTTTTTTGCTTTAAGAGTGGTGGAAGCATGTACTCATTACGAAAACCTGTAAGAAAGCAGTACAATTAGCAAAACAGTATCACAAACACAGATATACTAATCATTAAGTCAACAATGCACTCTGAGCATCAGACATAAAGCTTATGAAACTCTGATTCCAACAAAATAGAAAACAAGGATATGTTACAGTTATCATCACTTGCACAGGGTGTTGTGTGTATGTGTGTTGTGGGGGGGGGGGCAGGAAGCCAAGGCTGAATCAAAAAGTGAGTGTGTGTGAGTAATAAAGAGAAACAGGCAGAAATTTGGATAATGTAATAAATGGCTATAGAGACATAATGAGCTTTAAGCCTCAGAGCTGAACCATGTAACTATTGTGTGTGTGTGTGTGTGTGTGTGTGTGTGTGTGTGTGTGTGTGTGTGTGTGTATGTCTGCATGGGCACTCCAGGTGAAATTGGTGTGCTAGTGTCTGCAAGAACACAGCCAAGCTCTGTGCTAAGTCTACATCTTGGCATGTCAGACTGGTGTGAGCAATGTATGGCAGGGAAGAGGTGGTAGTTCATCATTGTACCCGACCACGAGAACTGGATCTGCCAGAGTTGCGTTGGCATGTTCACAGTCAGATACACTGCTGCTACCTGAATATGATTGATGTCTGCTGGATGAGTTCTCCTCATGAGGATGCCCAGGACCATGACCCCATGGCTTGCCACATCTGAGTGTGGATACCTCAACCATTTACATAGCAGTGGAAGTAGTGCCATTTTGGTCGCATGATCTGGCATGACCAAATTGGATAACATCATATGATGCGACTGACCTGTGCCACATGGATGCAGTCCCCCCTCCAAGCAGTTGATCCATCACAGACACCGCCTGTTCCAAAGTGTCATTTATCCAATCCATTGAATCAGCAACACAGTGGAGATAGTCACACATGTCAGCATGTGCCACTTCTACAACCCTAAGCATTTCTTTGGATGACCTATTGGAACATGCTTACATTTACTTGATGGCCCTAAACATGCATCTAGTGGCATTGAAAGGCAAATCTGGATCAGGTGGAGGATAGACAGCAGGCTTCCTCTAAGCACCCCTAACAACCCTCCTATGTGGCACCTTGCCCACACTTTGGCTACAGCCAGAGTCAACAGGCACTGAAGTCACAGTAACCACACTACCATAATCAAGTGTCTCACCGTCTACCTGTCCACTATCTAAGGGCTGAGAGGAATGGGTAGGTGTAGGCCTGCTGGCTGTGTCTTATGTAATTACAGGGGATGGAGGAATGTCAGTCTCAGTATCAGATTCAACCTCTGCATCCCACAAATGTGCCTTTGCCCAACATCATCATCAGAGTCTGCTGATACTCTGACAACAGGTGGTAAGAGTACTACACATCCACTGTCAGAATCACTTGTGATAATAAGCAATAAACACAGGAAAGAAATTAATACCTACACTACTATAGTCCAATGTATGCTAACAAACTAACAGTGGTGCTACTATTACAGAGAGTACTGTAATACACACAACAGTCCTGACACTCTCCTTACTGATATGGATAAAATAAATATTTCTGTGAACTGCTCATCATTACTGACATAAAAATGTTTGCCTTACCATATGCAGATGACTCCAGAGTTCCTATGGAGGATGGTCCTGGAAGAAATTAAACCAAAGGTAAGGACACCATCATTACAATTAAAAGTACCACAGGGGGGTTTAAACCTTTGGCCCTTTATATGTCCATTAATGAAACTTTTAACAAAAACTTGGATGACATGTCCACCCCAAGCCCATGTGTAGTCAGTCAGAATGTGTTAACTGTATCAGTCTACAACTAGCCCCTCCCTCCAATTGTTTTAGGTTAAACAAAACTTAAGTATTGCTGTCAATATTATATTATACAAAAATATTTAACAATTGAGATAGGTAAGGCTTCCTGGGACATACTTGTCCCCCCTGAAACTGCAGCACCAACATCAGTCACTTGCTATTGTGCACTTTCCACTGAGTTCAATGGATCCATGACAGTGGACAGGAACTCTTCATTTGGTGTCAATAGTGGCTCGGTTGTGGTCACCCAGTAGCCATCTGTCCATGGGCCACTGCAGCTGCTCTCCTCTGGGC
Source organism: Protopterus annectens (assembly GCF_019279795.1). Classification (NCBI taxonomy): domain Eukaryota; kingdom Metazoa; phylum Chordata; order Ceratodontiformes; family Protopteridae; genus Protopterus; species Protopterus annectens. The sequence goes on along the minus strand of NC_056727.1, from coordinate 1,090,473,004 downwards.
TGATGAAATTATGTCAGTGGCCCTATGATGCACTTATTCATATGTCCTGCTCTGGCTATCAGACGTATTTAGATCATCCACTATCTGCTGTCAAATTTGCATTCTTCCAGACATATTCTGATGTCCTCTCTCAAGCAAAAAGGCCCCATGTTGCCTAAATGCTTGGACAATGACTTTATTCTCAGGAACACTGAAGAAGGATTTGTGGGGATTGGGATACCTTGGTGCCATGGTCCTAGGTGACATAAAACACAAAAAAGGATAATACACACAAGTAATTCATAAATAAAAATCCTGCTTAGCTATAACACATAAAAGTAGTTTTTCAATATCATCCACTGGAGAAACAAACAAAAAAAAAACAGTCAAGATATTCAAATATAAAAAAAGATTTATGTGGTTGTAACATATTACAGTCACACAGAAAGCAAGGTTGGATCCAAAATAAGGGGAGCAACAATAGCAAAGTAAGCCTCTGTACAAACAATTTTGTTTATGCCAACACAAAAATGGAACTTGGTTTCCCCACTCCAAAAACAACATGCAAATGACACATTTTGCTAACAAACAAAGGAACAAAACATCAGTGAACTGCTATAACTGCCATAAAAAAACTGTCCCAAAAACGTGTACACATTTACCACAGAACGTTCAATTTTATGTAATTGACAGTCACCGCTACCTGTGGCCAGCACTCCCCTAGAGGTGTGTATGGGTCATCTTGGAAGGCTAATACCATTGTGTCATTGACAATATAGGACATTTGTATTTCACTGAAATAACAATAGACGAGTGGAAAGAGAAACAGTTGTAACATTAGCACTTGTGATAAAAGTTAATAAGGCTGTGCATCAGAGAAAATAAAATGCCCTGACAAAAATGCTTGTGCCATCAGTAAACTTTGAAGAAGTGCATACAGATAAACGTAACATTTGCTAATGCATATATTACATTTGAGCATATCCAGTATATAACTGAAAAATGCAATCATACCTTATCAAGATCAGTAGTCTTCTATTCAGATAAATCCAAACTAATACCAGTCTTCTTCTGTGTTATCCATATAAACAATTCTCCTAACCTTCAGGTTCTTAAGTTTGATGGTTCCTTTTTTATAGTGTTTATTCAGGCCTGTGTGCATACTGAAGTTGCAATGAGGTGTGAACTCATTCGAACCACTGAATCCCAAAATCTGTCTCCATGTAGAAAAAGTAAACATAGTGCAAGCCCTCCCTCAGTGTTTGCTGCTAATGGATTTCAACTGAATGATTACTGGTAGGGAGAAGAAAAACACAACAGCAATTCAAACACTTTCACCTCCAGTGGGTGTGTCAGCCAGGTTAAACTTACAACGTGTAGAAGTACTGTTCACTTACTGTTCACAGCTGAAAAACACTTGTAACACCAACATAAAACTCCATAGCAAGCTATTTGGTCTGAAGAAGTCTGTATTAAAAAATGAAAGAGCTTACCTTCTGGTGGATTTAATTTTATATTTAAAATGTTGGAGTATATTGGCCTGCTGTGGAGTTTTACGTTGGTGTTAAAAGTGTAGAAGTAATTGTATCAAGGCTTTAAATGTTAGTAAGCAGCACACATTTCACAGTTTCTGTTTAGTAACATCCAACCTCTCCTTCATACAACTGTATATTATTGCCACTTAATATTCTTAAGGATTTTAAGGACAATGATACAACATGCCTTACAGAATGCATGTCTCAGATTACTGCTCAGATATTTATTTATTTATATATTTATTTATTTTACATTTGTTTAAGAGAAGAATGAGCAACATACACAGAAAGATAAGACAGATATACATTTCTCCAGTCAAAAGTCATAAATGGTTGTGTGATCACTCATTGCACTACATCTGAAATTAATACATGTAGAAACAACTCAGAAGTGCAGGGTCTATATTACCAAATTGAAAAACCCTTTACGCGAATACCTAAACATCGGCACCTATAACTCGAATTGTGAAAATGCTGAATGCACCAAACACCGAAAAATAAAATAGCGAGCTGTCATAGTCAGCCAACCCCACCAACCGCTACATACTACCTACCCAAACAAAATAAATAAACCACATACATACACTAACTAAACCCTACTTCTAACCTAAAGTAAAGCACCAAAACCCTACTTCTAACCCTACACTAAACCCCACATACACAACTAACTATGCACTATCCTTAATTCCTCCCTAACCCTAAGGTCCATAACTACTGCACACGTCCCCTACAGACATACACTCAAAAAAATAAATAATACACATACATAAATTTAACAAAACCCTACTTCCAACACTACACTAAACCCCACATACACAACTATCTATGCACTATCCTTAACCCCTCCCTAACCCTAAGGTCTGTAACTACCACAAACTTCCCCTACAGACATACATCCAATAAAAATAAATAATATACATACATACAGTTAAATAAATCCCTACTTCTAACACTACACTATATCTTACATACATTACCTATCTATTCACTTACCTTAACCCACATCCTAACCCTAAAGTCCTATCTATCTCACACTTAACTTACAGAGCTATACCGTAGATCAGCCAACCATTATATTTCGACATTTCAATTTTCGCTATTTTGGTCATTCAGCGTTTCCATCTTTTGCGCAATCTGTGTCGCTCTTTTCGTATTCGTGATTACGGTCGTTGGATCTGGTAATAGGAACCCGAAGTGTACAAGTGTCATATGTATTGGTAATACTTCTTCCTAGCTCCCTTGCTACATCACTCCTCCTAACTTAACCCCTTATTCTGCTGTTTCTAACCTTCCCACTTCTGCCCCTTCATCTCTATGCTGAATTGTTGATATGTCACAACTTCATTCTACTGCACTGTTTGACTTGGGTTCATATGATCCCTTGCTCATAACTGTACAAGCAACTGCATCAGTGTTGATGTATCATTTAATGCTTTACTGTATAGGTACACACTGTTATATGGACGTGTATTTTGTATTTGTTCCACATATAATTATTATTATTAGTTTTGTTTCTATTTTGGAGCTTTTTTTCCCTTGGGCTCCGCTGACATTACTTGGTTAACAAATGTAACAAATAAATAAAATACTGCGGATGATGTTGCACTTGCTTGTATGCACAATGAGTTTCATTTTCAGCTGTAAAGTTGTTTCTGTGGCAAAAAGGGTTAAGACACCCATGCTGTGTTTTGAAGGCTTTTGGTATGAAAGTTCAAATCCAGACTTGTGTAAAAATCTGCCATATGCACTAACATATATTTTGCAGTATTGTTTATTTTATGGATATCTTTTCTTTTTTCTTTTTCTTTTTTTAAAATGAGTATTTGAGCAGTGTGCAGCTTATCACAAACATGTAAAATGGATAAACACAATAAATATCATGTAAAATACTTCTTTAATAATGGGTACATCAACTACACCTGTGAATCACTTGTGTGTGTAGCACATCTGCTAAACAGGTTGGTCTACACAGCATATACTATCTGTAGATCAAGTTTCAAGTCCCACCTTTGTCTTGAAGGATGGAACCTAATAAACACTACTCCCAAGGCTAAAACAAGTGTAGCTGTGCTTGTCTTGCTTGCTCAACACTTACCATAGTACAACCCTGGACTAGTGGGCCACACATGAAGAAGAGAAGATGTAGACATTCTAAATGTCAAAAAGGATACATTGTTGCATTTTCTTTCAATCTCGCAACATCGTTTCGCGACATTGTGTGGAGGTTAGCAGGAAGCAGACAGTCAACAATTTTAAAGCAAATACATTCTATTAATTTTGTTGGGTACCACACAAGCATAGTAAGCAGCATTGTGCGGCGGTTAACACACAGATGTTAATAAAGAATAGGGAATTATGGAATGGTTATTTAACTATTATTTTGGCAGCGGGTGTAAGTGTAGGACTGTAATACAAATGGCACTAGGTTCTAATGCAGGCAGGTCCAGTCATTTTTACTGTTGTTCCATTTCAGTTTATATTAAATATAACTTAACACATTTAAACATAATTAGAAATAGCAATAACTAAGTGTAGCAGTGGAGCTCATATGAGTTATATGTATGAGGGATAAGACACGCTTACTGCGTTTTGTAGGTTCAGATGTATTACGGAGTGTATACTGACTGATATGTTTCTGTAATCATAATTGTGTTCCCTGGCCTTGGATGTCATTCCAACTTCAATAAGACTCATACACACATGAATGTATAAACCAGGACATTGTGAGGTGACACACATATATGATTAACACCCCATTCTGCCTTGTGTATTTATATGTAAATAATGAGTATATCTGAGAAGCACTTTTTTGTGGCAAGGATGAAAAATCACAACTGTAGAAGAAAATATTTTGTCTCTTGTGCATAGGTTTGAATCCCACATTGTAAAAAATAATTTTATCAGTGGTAAAGCCAGACAAAAAATGTCTCAGGTCATAACTTATACATGTCTGCAAGGTTAAATCACTTAACAGATAAAGCAGCAACCAACCCTCAAACTAATGCCAACTATTATATTAATCCTCCCATTTAGAAACACTGTTGCTCTCTGCTTAACATCACCCAATTTAAGGTACAGAGGTGGGGTACTGATGAGTACAGATTCTTTCCTGGACTCCTGGTAAAGTGCCACAGCCAAGACTTTTGCAGGGGGACTATACCAGCTCCCAGTACAAGTCTGACACTTGGAATAGACTAGCTAAGGCTTTCTCCAGGGCAACTGACATTCCAAGCACTGGAGAACAGTGTAGGAACCACTTTAATGAGCTAAAAAAGCACAAAAGGGATAAATTCAACCAGTGGCTGGATGAGTTCAGAACTAGCAACATCCCACAGTTGAGTAAATATGCTAATAATGACAATTTACAATAGAGAGAAAGCTAAACATAGGCAAGACTGGTATGCTTAATACTTTTCTTTTCCAAGCTAATGCAGAAATCAGTGTGAATAGGATGGCCCATTCTGAGCTGCTAGAGAGACTGATGGAAGCAAGTGGTATGTATGCACCAGAAGAGAAGTATTATTGTAGCTTTTAAATTAAAAAAAATAAACATTGCTATACAGTAATAGCAAAGTAAGCATGCATATCCTAACTGTAAAAGCAAGTATTCATGCATCAGTCTGTAGCACATACCAACTTTAGGAGTGAAGTATAAGACTGTAGTCAGACATTCTGGGCTCAAATACCATGAGTGACGAGTATAATCTAGTGCAATCATTTAGTAACTCGGCACGTAAAAATCAACTACCAATCATTAGCAGACCGGAGTTCTGCTGTGGTGACCCCTCACTGGGAAAAGCCGAAAGACACAACAACAACATAAATTAAATTCTATCCAAGTAGCATAAATGCCCTGATGTTAAGTTTAATCTGTATAACTGAACCAGGCATATGTGCAATATCTGCACATTGTAAGGATTACTTTGAGCAAACTGTGATTAGAGTTTGTAGCTGTTAGAAAGTATACATAAATGTAAAACTTCATATAAAATAGTTGTATTACTGTTGTCATGAAAGGAGATGCTGTCAGCCCAGCTAGCCGGAATTTTATAATTAATTATTTGTCATTTGTGAATAGCAACATGATTCAGATAAGATGTTTGTGTTACAAATGTATTAGAGCTGTATATCATATAAGATGGTTTGTACAGACATGTGTGCTGAATAGGTATTTTACAAAGTGCTGTTTGAAATGTATCCACAATGTACCCTACTGGAATAGAACAGAAATGTACATACACTATTATAACTGTTTAAATGCATATACTTTAACAGGGGAAAATGGAATACAGAAGGTTAACATGCAAAACTTCAGACAAATAGCTAAACTTAAATCACTTTATGGCTAGGCCATAAAAATATGTCTTTCAGTTTCAATGCAAAAAAGAGACAGCATGTCTATACTAGGAAGCTCTCTGTATTGTCTTGAAGGAGAAATAATTAATAGGCTTGAGATGTGGAAGTGTTTTATTGCTTTATGACTTCCAACAGTTGCACAGATCTGAGGAAAAGCCTTATTTATGTATTTTCACAGGTAGATGCTAAATACTGCTAGCTTCTAGCAGTGGGGTTTTTCACCTGGGATAGAGTCAGATGACAAGAAATTATGACATTATGCAAGCTACCAAGCAGTAATATTTGAGATATTAATTTAAGAACTCTCTGTGAGAGACAGAATTCTGTAGTCTGTCTTGGTCTGACCAGAAGACCCATTCACCATACATTTGCCTTGCTCTGAGTAAGTAAGTCTAGGGAGCAGTGTAATTCTTTTAGATATAGTGAGGCAGAGCCTAGATGACAAACAAATAGGCAGCATCTTTTAGAGCTCCATAAAACAGTACCAGAAAACAGGAAAAAAATATTTTCATTAACTAAAAATTGCAAAAAAACATCAAAGAACTTAAGAACTACAACTCTATCAAATTTCAAGAAATTTCATTGAGTTTTTCCTGTCAAAATATACTGGAGAACATCACAACTGTATGGTAATGGCCAGCTTAAAGAATTCTCACTCAGAAACTACTCTGAAGAAAGAGATTCAACTGATGTCTTCCACATTACATGAACTGTCGTTGAAAATGGATAGATTTACTGATAATTTGGAAAGTTTTAAGGAAAACTGTCAAAAGCAAACAGATGTATTAAAAGAAATATTACAGCAACAACAAAATAAATTACTTGATATGGAGACATCACTAAATGACATAGATGGGAGAGTCAAAGAAGAGGAAAATCAGACAGAATTCTTGGTACACCAAAATAACTGGCTAATCAACAAAGGAGATGATTTAGAGAGCAGAGAAAGGAGAACTAACATAAGAATATCTGGTCTTATATAAAAAACTGAGGGTGAAGACATCATCACCTTTTTGAACTCCTGGCTTCCTGAGGTGCTTGATTTAAAAGAAGGACTATCAAATGGAATAGAGAGAGCTCACAGAGCCATAGGAAAATCTATCCCCTCTTCACCAAATGCACCACCAAGATCAATTGTGATAAAGTTTCTCTCTTTTTTGGATAAAGAACTCATACTAAAATCAGCCTAGAGGAAAAATCCTGTTATATATAAACAGAGTCAGATTAGATTTGACAATGACTGTTCTGCAAAAGTCTTATATTTATGGAAAAAAACATGGCCATTAGGTTTATCCTGCTAAAATCAGAATTTTCTACTCAAATGACTGGAGAACCTTTAACAACATCGAAGAAGCTTCCATCTTCATCAAGAATAACAATTCCTGAAGAAATGGACTGGTCTGTATCAACCAATCTGAAAAGATCCCCAGAGAAAAATACTTGGTCTGATGTAAGGAAAAAAAAAACAAAAGAACTGATCCTAAAACCATACAGTCCTCCAAATCTCTCAAAGAATCAACAAAGATATAGACTTCTGGACTTTATTTCAAAAGTATGTATTTTATCTATTACATTGTATATTTACATGGTGACCTTTATGCTTATCCTTAACTTATACTTTCTATAATATATCTATCACAAGTCTGGTAATTATTCCTGACAATGAAAAATGTATATATAATTAATGTGACATTTAGAAACATAGTTAATTTCCCTTCATAGCAAATGAGGAACAAAAGACTCAAAAGATACTTTTACATCTTTTCTTTTAGTCATACATTATAAGTGAGCAAAGTGAACATCTTCACAAATGTTTTCATATTACTGTGTTTCTTCAAATTTCACACTCAAAGGGTTACTTTTATGGTACTTGTACTATTCCTTTCACAAATCAACACACATCACCATAAAAGCTTTTAAATAATTGAAACTGCTTTAAAATACTGCATTATGTTATCTCCTATATGCCTTGGTTATCTAGTTTCAAATTCAAGTAACGTTTAAACCTATTAAATATAGTATAATTTGATTGTTAATTTCATTTTATCTAAAAACTAATTATTTTCTTTATAAAGACACGATTAATTTAATGGGAAACATTGACATTTCATAGTTTAACGGTTTCCTATGTGCACACATGCATACATCTTTTTTTTAATTCTTAAGCATAGTTAACCTAGCGTTACTTCACTCAGTTATTATTCAATGGCACCGGTTTCAAACAGTAATTCACTTTGGAGTCATTGTATTTAATGTATAAAAGAACTATCCACATACTGTGGTTGTGCACTCAAGATTCCACTATGTTACTGATCCTCTCAAGAAGTAGTTGCAATTGTTTACCCTTGTGCACGAGTTCTTATAATTGCACGTATGCATGCATATATGCTGCGAAAGGGAAGACAATCAGTTCTTGGTGGTTATGTTTTTGGAATGACTCTGGTTAGTTATTCACAGTTTCTTGGATCAAGACTTGGTACATTTAAAGACAGCACAAGGGCACACTCAGTAGCATGGTTTGTCAGATCCATCTCTGGATAGGAAATTAGAAAAAAATGAGCCTTTACAGGAACATATCTTTGCATTTGTAAAGATTTTTTAAGTGTAACTTTAGGTGGCATTGGATTACTGAACATTAGACTCTGGATATATGACTAAAAATTTAAAACACAGAAAGTGTAATCATATAAGAAACATACGACCCATCAAATAGTCCTGTATCTCCTACTCTTTAAATGTTATTACCACAGACCATACCCAAAGGACCTTTGTTCTTTACTATGGAACATTTATAATTTGTTTCTCAGACACAATTTGGTGCTGCCATGCAAAGTATTTGTTCACATTTTATTTATAATGCTATTTTATGCTTTGTAAATTACAGTTGAAAGTACTACGTAAACTGGCCCTGATCTACAGACTAGTAGTGTAGTTAATGTGATGCAAAGAGGGCAGGCACCCCAGAATTAAGATGTTGGAGGCAAACTCCCCAATTTATTATGTTTATTTTTATATTTTATCTCATAATGAGAATGAAGGCATGATTTGGTCCTGTAGATGAACGAGAGGTGCTAAATCACAGAACAGCCTGTGTTTTGCCTTCATTTACAGTAACAGAGTGAGACATGGATATTACACTTCTAATCCGTAGGAGAGGAGGAGGAATAAAAGATCATCGAAGGGCCTTTATTACCTTTGCATAAAGCATAAGAATATGACATGGACATTGCACTTTTACTCTTTGGGAGAGGAGGGAGGAATGCCAAATCATAGAATGGCTGTTTTTTTTTTTTCTCTCTTTTCTTTTTTCCCCTTTTTTTGCTCTAAAGTAGATAATTAGGAATGGCACAGATTTGGGTTACTCTTCAGGAGAGAAAGGAGTACAAATTCCTTTAAAAAGCTTTTAAGATTTTATTGGCACACCAAATAATATAAGCAGAAATTCTTATGTATACTTTCATTCTCTTGTCATTTAAGAGATGCGGTCAGTATACCAATACCGATAAACATGTTTTTGAAATCACTCAACTCACATAATTAAGGTATAGCTGCTTGATTTTTTATGGTTCTAGCAGGATACTGTTGAGAGTGTTTTCTTTTTTTTTTTTTATTTTTGGACAATGGGTGTGTGAATATGCTTCACATACTGACTATCTCAGTGAGCAAGAAGGGGACTGGAAATGACTACAGCATTTCTTAACTCGCAGATAATGAAAGTACTTTGCTGATACGTCTTGTGGTCTTCTTATTAGTTAAAAAACATTTGAGTACCATTGGAGATGACTCTTTGAGTGGGTAGAAAGGAAGGAAAAGCTATTGTTCTCCATACACCTTCCATCTCTAGCATTCAAAAAAGGATTTATTAAAGGGAAAAAAAAGAAAGGAATCTGATAAGCAGACACACATCACTCATTTACATGGCTTGATCTGAAGACATCTTTCAAAGGGAAAGTTCATGTAAACATCCTAAATTCTACACTTACATGAATATAGGCTTTTTATATTTGCTGAATTTAGCATATCATTAATAGATTTTGAGGTGAATTGCTGTTATTTAAGCTGTTTAATTGTAAAACACATTAGTTTTGACTTTGGCTACAAAATTTGTGGATTTAACATTTTAACATTCTAATTTGTCAGTCCACTGTCACTACTATGGAAATGCAAAATCATGACAATGGTGTAAGCAAAGCAAATAATCGATAAAGTACACCATACCAGGAGGCGAAGCAATAGTGTAAATACTTATTTAATCCCAAGAAGTGTACAGTCAAGGCAAATGTAAAATTAACGCCAACAAAATGGTACAAGCTGTTTTTGTCCAAAAGAATAAGACTTCATCAGATAAAAACATCACGAGACTCACAGTGTTTAAATACAATTTGAAAACAAGTAAAAACCAATCAGAGTAGTACATTAATTAATCAATTAAACAACCCTAATAAAAACCTTTAATTTGTAAACAAGTATTAAAGAATGCATCAATAAATTACTATGTAAAATTTTTAATCACTCCAAATACTACAATCTAGTGAAACATGAAGAATAAATTAAAAAAAATGTAAAATGTGAACTGTTTTTTTATATATAAAAGGAATAAACATATTTTCACAATTTAGCTGCCTAAACTTAAGCAGAGATGACAAATTAATATTGTCATTCAGCCCAGGTGACCTCTCGGAGTCGAGTGTTACCTACCAAAACAATTCACAAAACTCCAACCTTGCCTCCCAAGGACCACTCCTGATGTCCTTGGGAACCTGCTCAACCACATAAAATGTAAAATTCGCTTCTTTACACAACAAAGTGTGTTTATAAAGTGCATTGCGATCATTTTTGTTCCTAATGTCATACAAGTGCTCATAGACACGTCTCTTCAATCTCCTCTCTGTCTTTACCAGATAAAATCCCTGACAGGCATTACAAGTTGCCAAATAAAACCAAAGGTGTTACAATTCGTGTAAAGGTTGTTTTTAATCTCCCTTTCTCTACTATTTAAATAAACAACCTCCCTGTTAGCCATAAAACTACAGTGTGCACACATCCCACAACTGTAGGTACCTGTTTTGGTATGACTAATAGGAGCAGTACTATAGTGGTGACCCTCCAAAAAGTCCTTCCAATTTTTCCCTTTTCTGTACACAAAGTGTAAAGGGTCATGCTGAATGGCCTCGAGATTCGTAAACTCAAGAAATGTAGCCCATTCATTCTGGATCACTTGCCTTAAAAAGGGGGCAGTCACCCCAAATTCCATAGAAAAAATATGTTTAACATCAAGCGCCTCTTCGGGCCTTGTCCCAGTGTAATGAACAAGGGGGCCCTTCCCTAATAAGGCAAAATAGAGCTCACCCCTCTTCTCTGTGACTTCCTTCCTGTACTTGTGGACAATATTATTGGGGTATCCCCTCTCCAAAAAATACTGTTCCACAATGTCGCACTCATCTTCAAAATCAAATCAAAATCCAGGGAAGTCAGGTGGCTAATTCAAATGAATTGCCCCTTGACAATCCCTAACTTCTGATGTAAGGGATGTGCACTGAAAAAGTGCAGATATGAGTTAGAGAACGTGTCCTTATGAGACACCCTGGAAGAGAACCCATTTTCAGTTTTCTTGATACAAACATCCAAATATTCCATATTGTCATAAAACACTTTGTGTGTAAAGGTCAAAAAGGTAGTGGTGGAAGCTAGGAAGTCTATGAATTCCCTAAGCCTATCTTGGATACTCATCCAAAAGAGGCAAATGTCATCCAAGAATATCTTGTACAAGGACTAACAACCCTGAATCTCTGAGTTAAGTGCATATTTTCTTTCCCACCAGGATAGCACTATATTAGCATAAGTGGGGGCACAATGGGCCCCCTATAGCTACCCCAGTGATTTGTTGAAAGAATTATCCAGCAAAGTATAAGAAATTGTTCCTCAGAACCAGTTCCATCAACCTCAATAAAACCCATGTTTGGTTGTGAGTCATCCCTTTCTCAATCAGTGATTCCTCTAACCACTCCAATCCCATTTCATGGGTTATAACAGAAAAGAGGTCCTTTATGTCAATGGTGACAAAGGTTGGATTGTCTTTAATGAGTCCTGAGTCAATGTGTCTCAAAAAGTCCCAGGAGTCTTTAAGTAATTTGTTTTCTCTCCCCCATAGTCTTTTTAATTCAAGGTCCACATACTTTGCCAAGGGTGCAGTTTTAGAACCCTCTGCCAAAACAATGGGATGTAGTGGGGGGTTGGTATTGTCTTTGTGGATCATGGGGATC